>NW_025214301.1:0-7971 GCF_004010195.1 Chiloscyllium plagiosum | reverse complement strand
ATCACCTCATGTTTTTCATGGTTAATTTCAACATCCCCTATCTGAATTTGTCATTTGACAAATCCATCTCTGAGCTCCTCCATCCTAAGACCTTCTTCCTCACTATTAACCATTTTGCTAATATTCGCATCATCGACAACTCTGCTTCTCATTTTCCCCGAATTTGTTCTATATTCTTTACACACATCCACAAATGACATGGGACCCAACATTCATCCTTGTGTTACACCATTGAATACCAGTTCCAATCAGACAAACAGCCTTCTATCACCATCCTGTGTCTCCTACCACCACCAAGTTAAGTTTGGATCCAACTTGCCAGGGGACATTAAATCCCTTTTCACTTTTATCCTCTTACCAGTCTCCAGTGTGGTGTCGTGTTAAAGGCTATGTTGAAATCCACACAAACAACATCAACTTCACTACCCTCGTTAAAAAAACCCGATCACTTGCCAATGAAATATATTTAATCCAATCTGTTAGGCATGACATTCTGTAACAAAGCCGTGATGACTCTTCCTGATGAAACCTTCACTGAACAAGTGGCAGTTAACTCTCTCCTACAGGGTTTGCTCTAAAAGGTTCCCTTTAACTGATGTGAGACTCACTGCTGTGTGATTCTCTGGTTTATCTCTCCCAATCATGCTGAAAAGTGGAACTGTGTTTGTCCAGTCCACTGCAAACCCAAAGAGGAAAGTAAAACATTTCCTCCATTGAGATAGGGAGGAACATAAGATACAAGTCCGTCCTTAATTGGGAATAAGCCCACTTCAAGCCAGTCAGAACCACGAACACTTCATCAGTCCCTGCATTCTGTCCCTATATCTTAGCACAAGAGGACTGTTCGCTTGCTGAACAAGTAAAGTGATTCAATCAGTTATCCCATTTGCTGACACAACTGCACTGTCACACGGGAAGGAGATCATTCAGATATTTTAACTCGAAAATGCTGTATTAAGCCTTTGTGGTAATAAAATATTTTGCTTTGATAGCCACAGTCTATTGCAGTGAGAAATGGTGTGAATTTTCTCTCACTGAAAAACATTCACTTAATTCCACCTCTTGTGGAGATTCCTATCTGTTCCCATCTGACCTGACGGGGATTTAGCTCCCTGTTGTTAACCATATCCAGAACAGAACTGCGGCACAAATCCAAGCACATGATTTCTTTATTTTTTGACCTACGAAGTCGATGCCAATGCCTCACATTGTAATGGGATTCATCAACAAGAGAACTTTTCAGGATTAACACAGTTGTGTCTTATGTGTAGGGGGTCATTACACAAGCACAGTATCACGCTTCCTCAGGGGCAAGACAAAAAGATGGTGGAAAGAGAAATCGGAGTTAACATTTTCGGTCTAGTGACGCCGTCCTTAGCATTGATGGTTTCCAGGAAAATGTTGGTCTATATGCAGAAGATATGTGGGGGCGCAGTAATTAGGAGGGAACGAGATGTCGGGATAGAGCCGAAAGAGAGAGGCTAACAGTTGGACAAAGGAATTGATAATGATTTGTTTGGAGCCTTAACAACTGTTCACGGAGACTGTTTATGACTAACCATAGGTATTGTGTAATGGCTGCTATGCTATAACTAGGCCTGGTGGGTGTGTCGGGGGCCAGGGCATGGGAGACATCAGGCATCTAAAATGATTGAAATGGTTATGGATGGTCGCGGGGTGCTCAAGCAGAAAATGGTCTGTTACTTTTTCAGCATGCGCTGAGCTATGGTGGAACACTGCAGTAAGCCTGAGATAGAGACGTTGGCTTGGAAACATGGTTCTGTGCTAAAGGAGCAGTCAACTAGAAGCTCAGGGACATTTTTGGCGATAGAACTTTGTATTCTGCAAAACGGTCATTCAATCCAGACTTCATTTCCCAAAGTAATGGCGACCACAATTTGAGCAGTGAATCTTTCACGGGCATGAGACAATTTGGAAGGACAGAAATGATGGTAAGGTAGGTGGTGTAACTCAAACATTCAAGGACAACCTCAGACCGATGCTGACAGATCATATACGTTCTCTGGAGAATGAATTTGAATCCATTTGGGAGGAAATTAGAAGTTCTAAGAAGAAAATGTCAATGATTGTCGGAGTCTACCGGCTCCAAAGTTTAAGATCACATTGGGGAGGGCAGGAAACAAAGGCATAAATAACACCAGAAAAAATGGTATGGCAATTATCATGCGGGATTTTAATCAACATGTCGATCGGTCGAAGCAGCTCAGTCAGGGAAGTCCTGATGAGGAGAGTATTGAGTATCTGCGATAGATTCCTTAACTACTGTGTAATGGAACAGGCCAACAAGGGCAGAGCCCAAATTAGATTTGGTACTGGGTAATGAACATGGCAAGGTGATAGATTTGGCGGTAGGTGTTCACTTTGGTGATAGTTACCAAAATTCAATTATGTTTACTTGAGCTTTTCAAAGAAATAGGTATACACCGGAGGGCAGGCGCTACTGCTGGGGGAAAGAAAATTGTAATGCGATTAGATAGGATCACGCATGCACAGGTTGGGCAAGGAAACGGCAGGGAATGGGCAGAATAGAAGTGAGGAGCTTATTCAAGGAGCAGGTTCTGTGTGTCTTTGATAAGTGTGTAACTGTCAGAGAGGGAGGAGTGCACCTGTCAAGTGCAGGAGTCATGATTGCTGAGGAAGTTCAGGAAAGACCTGAAGAGAGACTGAAGATGAGCCAGGATGGGAGCTGAGAATTTGTTGGCAGATAGGATAAGGGAAAATCCTATATCTTCCATAGTTACGTAAGGACTAAAAGAATGAATGGAATAAAATATGGCCAATGAAAGACAGTCGTGGTAAGTTGTGCGTGGAGTCAGAAGTGATGGGGGAAACGCAAAAGCAAAATCTTTCGTCAGGATTCGCTCTGGAAAAATAAAATGTTGTCGAGGACAATACTGAGAAACAGTCCACCAGACGAGATCGGATGGAAGTTCCCAAGGACGAGGTGTTACAAACTCTGATAATGTGAAAATATATAAATTCCCGTGGGCCGGATGGGATTTATCCTAGGATTCTCTGGTAAACCAAGAATCGGATTTCCGAGCCTTCGACTTTGATCTTTATGTTGTCATTGTCCAAAGGTATAGTACCAGAACACTGCAGGATAGTAAACGTTGTTCCCTCATTCAAGAAGGGAAATAGAGAAAACCCTGGAAATTATAGACCATTGACCCTTCCGTCGGTTGTGGGTAAAGTGTTGGAAAAAGTTCTAAGAGATAAAATTTGTAATCATCTCGATTGGAATAAGTTTATGAGGGAAGGTCAAGCCGGTTCTGTGAATGGGATGTCGAGACTCACAAACATTGTTGAGTTCTTTGAGTAGGTCATTAAACTGGATGTCGGTTTGCTCGCTGAATTGGAAAGCTCATTTCCAGACATTTCATCAGACTCCGAGGTAACAATTTCAGTGGGTCTCCAGGCGAAGCACTGTTCATGATTCCTGTTTAAAATGTAAATGATTGGGGTTCTTTGGGTTGGTGATGTAATTTCAGGTGGTGATGTCATTTCCTGTTATTTTTCCTCAGCTGGTTGTCGATGGTGTGGAGCTCGAAGTGTTTGTTGGAAGAGTTCTGGTCGGAATGCCATGCTTCGAGGAATTCTTCTGCATGTATCTGTTTGGCTTGTCCTGGTATGGATATGTTGTCTCAGTCGACTGTAATGTTTGTCTAATGTAGTGTTTGTTTACAGTTCTTGCACGGTATTTTGTAAATGTCATCAGTTTTTGCAAATGGACAAATAGGCAGAAAACGAGCCACTTGGATACATGAACATCAACTAGCCACAAAACGACGTGACCCTCTCTCACTGGTATCCTTACATACAGATAAGTAAAGTCACCACTTTGACTTGGACAACGCATCCATCCGAGCACATGTGAAACGGAGACAGACACGAGAATTCCGAGAAGCAGAGCATTCCAACCGGAAATCTGTCAAAAAGCACATCGAGGTGGACCCCATCTACAACCCCCTGAGAAAAAGAACAGGAAATGATATCACTACAGGAAATTACATGACCAACCCAAAGAACCCCAAACATGTCAATAGAAAGCAGAAATCCTGAACAGTTCGTCGCCCAAAGGCCCACTGAAGATGTTACCCAGGAGGGTAAAGAAATGTACGGAAGTGAGCCTTCCAGCTCAGCGAGCAAATCTTCATGTGGAAGCTAATCTTGAGCTACAAACTTGTTAAAACTCGCCAGGTGACTAAACTGATAGATGAGGATAATGCCGTTCATGTAATGCACGTTTGAAGTTCAGTTAGCCGTTTGATAAATTTCGCCATGGTGGATGACTGCACAAAATACTGAGGTACGGGCTTGAGGAGGATTTCGTGCTTTGGACCAGAAATTAGCCAGCTGAAAGAAGACAGAGGGTGTTATTTGATGGGAAAACGTCATCCTGGAATTCAGTTGCTTTTGGTGTACTGCAACGATCTGTTTTGGGTTCACAGCTTTTTGTCATTTTTTATAAACGACCTGGATGGGGGCGTAGAAGGATGGGTTCGTAAATTTGCGGAAGACACTAAGTTCGGTACAGTTGTGCATAGTGCTGAAAGATATTGTCGGTTACACAGGGACACAGGTATGCTGCAGAGCTGGGCTGAGAGTTGGCAAATGGAATTTAATGCGGAAAAAATGTGAGAAAGAGCATGGCATTAAAATTAGCACAGCATATAAAGATCGATAGCAGAAGTTTCTATTCAAATAAAAAATGAAAAAGAGTGGCAAAAGTAAACGTTGACACTTTCGTGGAAAAGAAGGGGCATTTACTTATGGGATATGCCGAAATAGCCGTGACATTGAACAGGCATTTGCGTCGGTCTTTACAGTGGAGAATATTAATAACATGCCAGTAATTGACAAAGTGATGACGGTTGATGACGACCTGGGAACAGTCATTATAACAAAAGAGCGAGTGTTGGATTGTTGGAGCTAATTAACATCGCAGGGTGTTAAACGCGATGGTGTGTTAAAAAAGAAGTTTGCTGACGGTATTTTTCCAAAATTCGTTGGTCTCTGGGGCAGTCCCAGCTGAGTGGAAAACACAAATATGACATCACTGTTTAAAAAGGGAGACAGACAGAATATGAGGAATTAGATCAGATTACTTACAGTGTCGAAACAGGCCCTTCGGCCAACAAGTCCACACCGACCGCCGAAGCGTGACCCACCCAGACCCATTCCCCAACAGTATAGAACTATTGTTTAACCTCTGCAGTGCAGAAATTTCTTGAGTCTATTATCGAGGAAGAAATAGGAGGGCATCTCGACAGAAACTGGACAGACGCAGCATGGGTTAATGAAGGGCAGGTCACGCCTGAAAAATCTTTTCGAGTTCTATGCTGGCATTACGAGCATGGTGAAAACGGGACCCAGTGAATTGGTGTACCTAGATTTTCAAAATGTCGTCGACAATTTGCGGTTCAGGGGCTGACAGCAAACGTATGCATGCTGTTAAGGGTAAAGTATGAGCATGCATTCATGATGATTTGTCCAACAGGAATCGCGGAGCGGGGATAAATCAGTGCTATTCTATTGTCCATCAACAGTGTGCCTCAGGGATCGGTACTGGGACCGCAATTATTTACAACTTATGTGGATGATTTGGATTTTGGAGCCATGCACATCGTGTCAAGGTCTGCGGTTGACACAAAGGTGAGGAGCTGAGCAAAGAGTCCGGAGGACAGTGAAAATTTTTCAGAGGAACATTGTAATATTTTGGTTAATGGGCAATATTCTGGCGGATGGAATTCCGGATTTGAAGGTATTCGCTGATGACAAGAGACTATGTGGAATAGGATTGTATCGAAAATTCAGAAGAATGAGGCCGGATCTTATGGGAACATAAAATTATGAAGAGCATGTGTGAGATAGAAGTAGAGAGTTTGCTTCCATTAGCGGATGAAACTAGGGCAAGAGGGCACAGGCTCAAGATTAGGATGAGCTGAGTTAGTACTGAATTGAGAAGGAATTCCTTCAACCAGAGCAGTACTCCATGGAACTGCTTGTCCTACGAAGTAGTTAATGATACATCAATAAATGTTTTTTTTAAGCTAGGACTGATTTTTGTTTGAACAATAAAGGAAGGAATGATTACCTTCAGAGGTTGGTTAAGTGGATGCATATCCATGGAAAGATCAGGCATGATCTTATTGAATGGGGAAGCAGTCTCTAAGGCCCGTATGGCATAGTCTTGCTGCTCGTTCTCATGTTCTATGAATGTATGTGTCACATATTCCGCGATTTTAAGGAAAGCTTCCATGCCATTCACAGTGGAGTGAAAGCATTCACTATCTGAACTATCGAGACATAATTGGAGGGGCGCTGGAGAGGAACTGCGGTAATGTGGTGACGATTCAGTTACTTGTCTGCCCTGAATATTCATCAGTGCAACCACACCGGGGAAAAGCCATTCAACTGTTCTGAGAGTGAAAAGGGATTTACTCAGTTTTCTAACTTGCTGACTCACCAGTGGGTTCGAACGGAGAAGAAGCCATTTAATTGTCCAGAGTATTGAAAAGGCTTTAAAAGTTCTCACGAACTGCTGTACCATCAATCTGTTCAAGTTGATGAGAAACCATTCAAGTGTTCTCACAGAGGGAATGGTTCAGGCCGTTACTTGATCTCACTTTACATCTGCGAACCCAGTGGACAGAGGCCGTTCGCCTGTTCTAAGAATGGGAAAACATTCAGTCAGTCATTCAGTCTGCTGAGACACCAGTGAGTTCATACCATTCGTATGAGACCATCCGTCCGCTGTGATTTGAAGTAATTAATTGATTCCGGCAATCTGCTGAAATACAAGAGAGTTCAACTGGAAAGAGACCATTTACCTGCTCTGACGTTTCTCAAACTTACTGAAAGACGAGTGAATTCATATTGGCGAGAGGCCATTCATATGTACTGAATTGGGGAAAGAATGCACTTAAGCCATCCATCCTCCTGATACACCAACGGGTTCACTGTGACAATAATTTGTTTTAATGACGCAGTGTGGGAAATGCTTTATAAGTTTCCAGTAATTGAGGTCCCATCAACACGTTCACGCTGATGAGAACACAATCTTATGCTCTCACTGTAGGATTGTTGTTTCTTTGATAAAAGTGAATTCACTTCACGAGATCTTCATTTCGATGTGAAGAGCATTCAGAAATGCTGAATGCATCGATATATCTTTTAGTACAAATCCACACTTAACAATGAAGAAGAGGATCAAGAACAGGGCAGTCAATGGATATCTACCAGTCTCCTCGAATTGTACGGAAATCCGGGAAAAGAATCTTTGAATTTGATGTGATTGAAAACCGAACAATTAAACATCAGATCATTTGAAGAGATTAAACACATCCAATGAAGTAAACTCCGGCTGACAGAATGAACACAGTTCAATTCTCGATGCAATAACTCCATATCGCATTCACATGCGACCTCACTGGATTGTTTGCACTATTACCATCTTTCCAGACCGTAGAGGCTACTGCCTTCATTTGAGAAAGAAGGGGGTGTTGGTGATTTAACCAGGTCAGAGAAGATTTCGACAAGGACAACTTTTAAATTAACCTCAAACCATTGATAGGAATTGGAACCACGCTGCGAGTATCACACTGTTTTATAAGCCAACAAAGCAGCCATCTGACCGAAACAGATTCCACCTGACTGGGCTGTCACACGTGCGAATGAGTAATTGAATCCCTTGCTACCCACAGTGCACATTAACTGCCTCTCCACGCACGGTGGATCATTGTTTAGCACTGCTGCCTCAAAGCATGAGGGGCTGGCTTTGATTCCAGCCTCGGAGGCCTGTCTGTGTGGCGTTTGCATGTTCTCCACGTGTCTGCGTGTTTTCCTCCAGGTCCTCAAATTTCATCCCACAAGACAAACTGGTGCGCCGGTTAGTTGAATTGGCCATGATATATCACCAATACCGTAGGTTAATAGTTGGGGTAAATA
>NW_025214300.1:40564-41336 GCF_004010195.1 Chiloscyllium plagiosum | reverse complement strand
CACAATCCCAGAGTGTCACACTGACACAATCCCAGAGTGTCACACTGACACAATCCCGGAGTGTCACGCTGACACAATCCCAGAGTGACTCACTGACACAATCCCGGAGTGACTCACTGACACAATCCCACAGTGTCACACTGACACAATCCCGGAGTATCTCACTGACACAATCCCGGAGTGTCACACTGACACAATCCCGGAGTGACTCACTGACACAATCCCGGAGTGTCTCACTGATACAATCCCGGAGTGTCACACTGACACAATCCCGGAGTGACTCACTGACACAATCCCGGTGTGTCACACTAACACAATCCCGGAGTATCACACTGACACAATCCCGGTGTGTCACACTGACACAATCCCGGAGTGTCTCACTGTCACAATCCCGGAGTGTCACACTGACACAATCCCGGAGTGACTCACTGACACAATCCCGGGGTGTCACACTGACACAATCCCGGAGTATCACACTGACACAATACCGGAGTGTCACACTGACACAATCCCACAGTGTCACACTGACACAATCCCGGAGTGTCACACTGACACAATCCCGGAGTGACTCACTGACACAATCCCGGGGTGTCACACTGACACAATCCCGGAGTATCACACTGACACAATCCCGGTGTGTCGCACTGACACAATCCCGGAGTGTCACACTGACACAATCCCGGAGTGACTCACTGACACAATCCCTGAGTGTCACACTGACACAATCCCGGAGTATCACACTGACACAATCCCGGAGTGTCACACTGACACA
>NW_025214300.1:35660-39087 GCF_004010195.1 Chiloscyllium plagiosum | reverse complement strand
CCCTCGCCCCACACCATACTGCCTGCTTTACCTGGGCTACAGCCACAGTTCCTGTCCTCCAGCACAGTCGGTTGTCTACGACTCTGCATGTTCCTTGCCTCTCGCACTCTGAAAGCACAGCAAGATCCACACTTAGGACAGCAGCTCTGAGTGAAGGTTGCTGCTTTTTTTTATTCACTTGGGGGCCATGAGAGCCGCTGGCTGGGCCAGCATTTATTGCCCTCCCGGGTTGCCCTCGAGAAGGTGAGGCTGAACTGGCCTCTTGAGCCACTGTAGTCCCGGTGCTGTCACTAACCCACAATGTCCTGAAGGAGAAAATTTCAGGATGTTGATCCCGATTTGACTCTTCCTGTTGGCATGGGAATCCTTCTGTTTGACTATTCAACTGGAAAAGCATCACGGCTGAGAGCAACGAGACCTCGCTGTCCACATCGTCCCCTCTGAGAGAGAACAGGAAACAGGAGTGGTCACTGAAACAGGGGCAGGATCGGGAGCTGGAGAAGGTTCAGGATGTGGATGTGGAGCAGGGCCGGGAGCTGGAGCAGGATCAGGATCTACAGCAGGGTCAGGAGCTGGAGCAGGACCAGGATCAGGATCTGGATCAGTGTGGGAGCAGGATCTGGAGTAGGGTCAGGAGCTGGAGCAGGACCGGGATCAGGATCTGGATCAGTGTCGGGAGCAGGATCTGGAGTAGGGTCAGGAGCTGGAGCAGGTTCAGGATCTGGATCAGTGTCAGGAGCAGGATCTGGAGTAGGGTCAGGAGCTGGAGCAGGATCAGGATCTGGATCAGTGTCGGGAGCAGGATCTGGAGTAGGGTCAGGATCTGGATCAGTGTCGGGAGCAGGATCTGGAGTAGGGTCAGGAGCTGGAGCAGGATCAGGATCTGGATCAGTGTCGGGAGCAGGATCTGGAGTAGGGTCAGGATCGGGAGCAGGATCGGGAGCAGGGTCAGGATCAGGGTCTGGAGCAGGAACAGTATTGGCAGGAGGATCTGGAGTGCCACTGAGATCAGTACCAGAAACCGGAGCAGCATCAGGAATTGGAGTCGGATCAGGGTCAGGACCAGGATCTGGATCAGGATCAGGATCAGGACCAGGAGGTGGAGTAGCAGGATTGAGAGCTGGAGTGGGAATAGCACCAGGAGCAGTGAGGGTGCCAGACCAGGAATGGAGTTCAGATTTGGAGCAGGATCCAGGAGCAGGACCGAAGTGGGAGTGTTTATGTGTCAGAGCCTTCCTGACATACCTTTTACTGTTCATCCCATTGAAGCGGAAACCCTTTGCGAAGGGGTTATTATCGATCTTCAGCTGAGTAATCTAAAACGATGGGAACAGGAATCAGTCTCATGACAATGAATAATCTCCCTAAAACATTACCCAGCAGCAGAAACTATCAACTGCTCACCCAAAATATAAAACCCAAACAAAGCTCAGCTACAAACTATGATGTTTAATGTGGGCCCATTCTACCAAGGGAGTAGACAAGGGAAACCTGGTAGATGCCGTACATTTAGCTTTTTGAACCACCTCTGATAATCTGCCACAGATTGGACTCACGAGGAAGGTTGGTACATGTACAGTGAGGTCACAAATGGTTGAGATGCTGGTGTTGGACTGGGGTGGACAAAGATAAAAATCACACAACACCAGGTTATAGTCCAACAGGTTTATCTGGAAGTACTGGCTTTCGGAGCGACGCTCCTTCATCAGGTAGCTGTGGAACAGGATCATAAGACACAGAACTTAGAGCAAATGATCACAGTGTCATGTAATTAAAACGATATATTGTTCAAACCTAGATCACTGTTAGGTCTTTCATCTTTTAGAATGGGTTATTGGTTTCAGTTCATCAATATGTAAATGCAAGAACTTAAATGAAAGATGAAAGACCTAACAGCGATCCAAGTTTGAACAATCTATCATTTTAATTACATGACACTATGATCTTTTGCTCTAAGTTCTGTGTCTGATGACCCTGCCCCACCTGATGAAGGGGCAGCGCTCCGAAAGCTAGTGCTTCCAATTAAACTGTAACCTGGTGCTGTGTGAGTTTTAATTTTGAATAGATGGAAATCTGGCTAAAGCATAGAGTGAGGATAAAGCAAAGTTCCTCAACTTGGAGTAGATTAACAGCACGAGGAAACATACTGGGACCATGATTATTTATAACGTACATTATTGATTTGGATTTAGGAACAAGTAACCCCATATTAAACTCCAAAGATATTTCCAAACACCAGAGCAACGCTAATGTTAAGAAGGAATGCAATATACAGGAAGGTATTCCAAAACTTGAACATTGGACAGGCTTCTCAAGGGAGACTGGTTAGCAAGGTTAGATCTCACGGAATATAGGGAGAACTACATGCAGGGGTGTACATGTCCCAGTGACTTAGTGGTTAGTCTCACAGTGCCAGGGACCCGGGTCTGATTCCACCCTGAGGTGACTGTGTGGAGTTTGCATATTCTCCCAGTGTCTGTGTGGGTTTCCTCCCACAATCCCACAATGTGCAGGTTAGGGTGAATTGGCCAGGCTAAGTTGCCCATGGTGTTCGGGGATGTGTAGGTTAGGTGCAGTAATCAGGGGTAAACATAGGGGAATGGATCTGGGTAGGAAGGTTGGTGTGGACTTGTTGGGTTAAAGAGCTTGTTTTAACAGATATCTTTGCAGCATCCTTGAACATGGGTAGATCCTGGAGGACTGGAGAATTGCTAATGTTGTCCCCTTGTTTAGGAAGGGTAGCAGGGATAATCCAGGTAATTGTAGACCGGTGAGCCTGACGTCAGCTGTGGGGAAGCTGCTGGAGAAGATACTGAGGGATGGGATATATACCCAATGAAAGAAGAAAGTGGGCTTAACAGTGATAGGCAACATGGCTTTGTGCAGGGAAGGTCATGTCTGACAGTATGGAAGCAAAGAGAACAAGGAACCTTACAGCACAGGAACAGGCCCTTCAGCCCTTTGTCCTTTGAGAAAAGGACAAAAGTTGATTATGAGGGAAGGGCTGTAGATGTCATATATATGGACATCAGTAAGGCGTTTGATAAGGTTCCCCATTGAAGGCTGATGGAGAAAGTGAAGTCACATGGGGTCCAGGGTGTACCAGAGAGATGGATAGAGAACTGGCTGGGCAGCAGGAGACAGAGAGGAGTAGTGGAAGGGAGCTCCTCAAAATGGAGCCCTGTGAGCAGTGGTGTCCCACAGGGATCCATGTTGGGACCACTGTTGTTTGTGATATACATCAATGGTCTGGAGGCAGGTATGGGTGGTCTGGTTAGCAAGTTTGCAGATGGCACTAAGATTGGTGGAGTAGCAGATAGTGAAGGGGTCTGTCAGAGAATACAGCGGAATACAGATAGATTGGAGAGTTGGGCAGAGAAATGGCAGATGGAGTTCAATCCGGGCAAATGTGAGGTGATGCATTTTG
>NW_025214300.1:32256-34818 GCF_004010195.1 Chiloscyllium plagiosum | reverse complement strand
GGTGAGAGGGGAAAGATATAAAAGAGACCTAAGGGGCAACTTTTTCACGCAGAGGGTGGTATGTGTATGGAATGAGCTGCCAGAGGATGTGGTGGAGGTTGGTACAATTGCAACATTTAAAAGGCATTTGGATGGGTATATGAATAGGAAGGGTTTGGAGGGATATGGGCCAAACGCTGGCAAGTGGGATTAGATTTATCTCAGATATCTGGTCGGCATGGACGAGTTGGAGTGAAGGGTCTCTTTCTGTGCTGTACAGCTCTATGACTCTAAGTTGTAATTAAACTTGAACTCAGATAACTATGAGGTGACACAATGATCACTCAGACCTCCGTAAATAAGAATGAATTGTGGGGGGGGGGGGGGGGAGTGGGAAAGGATTGACAGAAATGGGTTCTCAAGTTAGCAAAGCTTCATAGATTAACAAAGCAATTAGAAAGTTTACAAATTACTGGTACTGATTACAAAGGTTGCAGAATTTAAAAGTAGCAAAATTATGTTAAATTGGTATTGGACCTTAATAAGGTCATAGTGTATCCCAGTGTGACTGTATACCCTGTGTGACTGTATCCCCTGTGTGACTGTATCCCCTGTGTGACTGTATACCCTGTGTGACTGTATCCCCTGTGTGACTGTATCCCAGTGTGACTGTATCCCCAATGTCAGTGTCACCAGGGTGATGAGTGATGATGCTACTCCTTTAATGACTGTTATCCCAGTGTGACTGTATCCCCTGTGTGACTGTATCCCAGTGTGACTGTATCCCCCGTGTGACTGTATCCCCTGTGTGACTGTATCCCCCGTGTGACTGTATCCCCCGTGTGACTGTATCCCCTGTGTGACTGTATCCCCTGTGTGACTGTATACCCTGTGTGACTGTATCCCCCGTGTGACTGTATCCCCTGTGTGACTGTATCCCCAGTGTGACTGTATCCCCAGTGTGACTGTATCCCCTGTGTGACTGTATCCCCAATGTCAGTGTCACCAGGGTGATGAGTGATGATGCTACTCCTTTAACAAGGTTATGTCGCCCTTGGTTAGTTCTCAAAAGAGGTCGTAAAAGCAGAGGTTCCGTTACGTCTGCAAATATCTACTTGAAAAACTTTTTAAGTCTTTCTTTTATAACACTAGTAGAGTAAAAGGGGAGGGTCCAGTTCTCCCATTTCGGGATTTGGTTTGAGCAAGTAGTCTGTTTGAAGTTTCTTGGGAGGATGGCGGTGGGGGGAGGGGGGAAGGTTCTTGGAGACAACAAAGATTTTCTGGCTGATTCTCTCTCTCTCTCTCTCTCTGACATCTCTCCTGTAAGAAGCGAGGTTAGATTTGACCTCTTATTGCCAAGGGGGTGATGATGGCGGTGTTGCAAGTATCTGGAACGGCATCATTAAATCGCGATAGAGTCGACTGGGTTTTCAGATAGGTTAAGTTATTCTAAAATTGTTTCTCTTTTGTTAATGTTTCAGTCAATAGTCTGTAAATAAATTCTGTTTTGTTTAAAACTGAGTGGTCGGCCCAGCTGCATCCCTCCTGGAATATCCACTACCCACCTGCTGCAAACAACTCGAAACATGAGGGACTCGGCTACCTTCTTGAAATGGTTTGAGGGGGTCTGGCCTGGTCCATACAGACTGCACTTCTCTGTGCCTGTAACCCCAGGGTGACTGCATTCCCAGTATGACTGTACCCCAGTTAGATTGTACCTCGTCTGACTGTATTCCCAGTGTCGCTGCATCCTGAGGCACTGGGGCCCCAGTGTCTGTTGTTCCGGGTTTTAGTGTTCCAAAGTTCCTCCTTGTAACACCCATTCACCAACCTGTCCATGATCCACACCCCCCATCGACAGTAATCCCCCCCCCCTCTGCGCACACTCCCCGAACCTGTCACACTCAGAATGAAGCCAGTAGCACGGGGAAGAAGAGTGAGGAATGGGAGGTGGAGGGGCTGGAAACGGGAAAATGAAATGTGAATTGGATGGGCTATACCAGGCGAGAATCAGCAGTGAGTCTAGGCTGAGGAGACAGGGGGATTGTGGGGGACAGGCGGAGGCTGGTTACCTGGGAGTTCTGGTAAGCTGTGACCGCTATAAAGACCATCTCAGGAAACACAAAGGTCGCAACGCTGTTCCAGCGGAGGCTGTACAGGTGGTTGGCTTGTACAACATGGAAACGGGGCTGGTACCTGTGCATCGAGTGTAGGATGATCTGAAAGAGCAGGTTTTTCTCTCAGGTTTAGATAACCACTGGAATTACAAAACCCGACTGCATTGTGTTTCATCAACAGGACACAGGTCACTCAGTCCAGATTAATTTGTACAGCCTAAACTCACACCCTCCTTCCCTTCACCCTTCCCAGTCTCCCACTCCACCTACCTTCTCTGAGGCTCAAACACACAGAACTGTACAACCAATCAGAGTGACACTGGGCTGCAGCTAAAATGTTTTGTGAGTTCTTCCTAACGCTGACCCTGACCCTAACCCCAAACCTGACCCTGACCCTGACCCTGACCCTAACCCCAAACCTGACCCTCACCCTAACCCCAAACCTGACCCTCACCCTAACCCCAAA
>NW_025214300.1:29663-31550 GCF_004010195.1 Chiloscyllium plagiosum | reverse complement strand
CTCTGACCCTGACCCTAACATTGACTCTAACCCTTACACTGATCCTGACCCTGACCCTGACCCTAACCCTAACATTGACTCTAACCCTTACACTGATCCTGACCCTGACCCTGACCCTAACCCTAACATTGACTCTAACCCTTACACTGATCCTGACCCTGACCCTGACCCTAACCCTAACATTGACTCTAACCCTTACACTGATCCTGACCCTGACCCTGACCCTAACCCTAACATTGACTCTAACCCTTACACTGATCCTGACTCTGACCCTGACCCTAACATTGACTCTAACCCTTACACTGATCCTGACCCTTACATTGACTCTAACCCTTATACTGATCCTGACCCTGACCCTGACCCTAACATTGACTCTAACCCTTACACTGATCCAAATCCTGACCTTAGTCCCACCCCGACCCTGACCCTACCTTCTCAGTGATGTACATCTTCCTTCACCAAGAAGGGCTGTAGGTGTGGGAATCCTTGGCTGCGGATTCTGTGGGAGACTGAGAGCGGTCACGCTAAGTGCCAAACTGGAGAGGGGCTGATTCCCAGAGCCAATGCTGGCTGCCAGTTCTCCAAGAGGTGCCAGGGACTGAAGGTCCATCTCCTAAACACCACCAACACAATCGGGACGTTCAAACCACCAAACATCCCAGAGGAGAGTGTGAAGGGAATTGATTGAATGTCAACATTCATCCAATCAGGGAACACAGAAGCATAGCTGTAGGGTCATGGAGATCTACAGAGGCCTTTCGGCCCACTGTATCCATGCTGTCAAAACATCTAACTACTAACACTGTTAACTCACTGATTGGTCAGGTCAAGTAACCAATCAGCGGAAGATGGAGGTTGGCATTGGGGGATCACGTGATCAATGTGATTGACGTGACTGACACCTCGTGGACCCTCACCCTAAGGGCTGTCTGAGATGGTTCGCTAATCCTGAACCCATTCTTCCTCCCTAATGCGAACTCCGAAATGAACTCTACTGGAACAATGAGCAAATATAACCTCTCTCCCCCTGAGGCTCCTCCTCCTCCATAGTTACACTCCCAACGCTCCCAGTTACTGAGATACATCGAACAAACTGTGAGTACACCAGATTGTGGACAATAAAGGAATATATGGCAGCCTTGTCACCAACACTCAGTAACCAGAAAATATAAAGACTGCAGCTCAAACTATCATCCTGTCAATGAGGGAGAGTCTCTGTGGGAGGGAGACGCCCTTGCTGAGGGGGGAGGACACTTTCTGAAACAGGGCCTGCTGGGCTGAGCTGCGTGTTTGTCCATGTACGTACATGCCCATGCTGGTCAAGGGGGTTGTTTGTCAGCTTGAGCTTGTGGAAGGAGATGGTCTTGCTCATCCAGGATGACCCCAGCCTCGGGGAGTCTGGGTGGATGTAGAAACGCCTGGGGAGATTGGGTTCTGCTTTGCCTCCAGCCTCCCAGCTCTTGGCCTGCCATTTGTAGCGGATGTTATCGACAGGCACCACGTCCATCAGCATCATGTAGTGGGCATGGGGGTCCAGGCCTCTCACACTCACACGGCACTGAGGGAAAGTCCGCCTGTCAGAGAGAGACCACACCACGCTCAGTTAGCACACCCAAACCGCCAGAGATCAGAAATACATCCAGCACCTTCTCCAGGCTGATGTCTCACAGTCTCCCGGGATAGTGCAAGGTCATGTCTCAGAGATAGCTCCAGCCTCAACACCTCACCCTCAACCCACACAGACCCATCAGAACAAACGCTGAGACTCTCCAACCCCAGTCAGCACAGGCTCCCCCACTGCTCACACACACACTCACACACTCACACACACACACACACTATCACACTCACACATACTCACATACACACTCACACACACTCTCACAC
>NW_025214300.1:6594-22794 GCF_004010195.1 Chiloscyllium plagiosum | reverse complement strand
GCCCTTCCCCCCCTCCAGCAGGTGGACTGCAGTGGTTTCCCACCACCTTCTCAGAGACGGGCAATAAATGCCCATGTCTCATGAGTGAATGAACAAAAATGCGTAAATCACTTCAGCAGGTCAGGACCTGAGGGGTAACTTTTTCACGCAGAGGGTGGTATGTGTATGGAATGAGCTGCCAGAGGATGTGGTGGAGGCTGGTACAATTGCAACATTTAAGAGGCATTTAGTTGGGTATATGAATAGGAAGGGTTTGGAAGGATATGGGCCAGGTGCTGGCAGGTGGGACTGGATTGGGTTGGGATATCTGGTCGAGTTAGACCGAAGGGTCTGTTTCCGTGCTGTACATCTCTATGACTCCGATGCAGTTCATTGGGATCTGGGTTTGGAGGTGACCAGTTCCATACAGAGGGCCCCCCCCCCCCCACCCTCACTCTGTGATAATGTGGGGTTTGGTCAGTGGCCCCTCAGAGTGGCCCATTGACATCGGTGCCCAGGTAGTTCTCAGACTCCTGTTACAATGAGAAAAGAGCAGGCTCCTTACCTTCCAGACTTAGTTATGATCATCTCATTCCCCAGACAGTGGAACTGCTGCCACAGGGACCTGTTCTCTAAGAGGAGCTGCAGCCTGTTGTTGGGGCTCCTCAGCTTCTGCGGAGTTGGGTTGGAGTGGACCACAGTGCCATCAAAGGAGGGGTATGTGTGATCGTAGTGACACAGGGGAGGGAGCTCATAATCTGTCAGACACAGAACAAGTGAGAGAGAGAGAGAGGAGAGGGCTGGACATTAATGGCTGCCATGTCCGCACACTCAGAAAACCAGCAGCGACGTTAAACTCTGCAACGCTTCCTGCATCAGGGCAACAAATCCAGTCTTAAACACCAAAAAAAACCCAAAAGAACGAGGTCTTTTCCCCGGCATGGGGGAGTCCAGAGCTCGAGGGCATGGGTTTAGATTAGATTAGCTTCCCGACAGTATGGAAACAGGCCCTTCGGCCCAACAAGTCCACACCGACCCGCCGAAGGCTAACCCACCCAGACCCATTCCCCTGCCCCACGATTACCCCTGACTAATGCGCCAAACACTGTGGGAAATTTAGCACGGCCAATTCACCTGGATTGGGAGCACCCAGTTTAAGGTGAGAGGGGAAAGATATAAAAGGGACCTATGGGGCAACTTTTCCACACAGAGGGTGGTACGTGTATGGAATGAGCTGCCAGAGGAAGTGGTGGAGGCTGGTACAATTGCAACATTTAAGAGGCATTTGGATGGGTATATGAATAGGAAGGGTTTGGAGGGATATGGGCCGGGTGTTGGCAGGTGGGAATAGATTGGGTTGGGGATGTCTGGTCAGCATGGACGGGTTGGACCAAAGGGTCGGTTTCCCTGCTGTCCATCTCTGTGACTCTGTGACTGCAGGTGCTGGGAATTGCTGGGAAACCTCAGCAGGTCTGGCAGCATCTGTGGAGAGAGAAAGCAGAGTTAACATTTCGGGTCCAGCGACCCCTCTTCAGAAGTGACCGTGGGTGGCTCAGCACTGCTGCCCCACAGCACCAGGGACCCGGGTTCGATTCCCACCTCGGGAGACTGTCTGTGCGGAGTTTGCACGTTCTCCCCGTAATTGCGTGGGTTTCCTCTGGGTGCTCCAGTTTCCTGCCACAATGTGCAGGTTAGGGTGAATTGGCAAATCGCCCCATGGTGTTCAGGGATGTGTCGGTTAGCTGGGCTGGCCATGGGAAATGCAGAGATATGGGGATAAGTAAGGAGGTGAGTCGGGGTGGGATGCTTTTTGGAGGGTCAGTGTGGACTTGATGGGCTGCATGGCCTGCTTCCACACTGTAGGGATGCTAAAATGGAGATGAGGAGGAAAGTGTGCACTCGAAGAGTTGTTTTTCGAAACCCCCTCTATCCCAGACAGCCTCCATTATTGAGCGGATTGAAGCGACAGGCTGCTGGTTACTCAGGGAGTGAAAAACGGTGGGGAGATTACAGGATGCTGGGGCTGCTGGGGCTGCTGGGGCTGCTGTTGTGCATTGTAGGTTTAGGCTCAGGTGTGGCTCCCATTTCCTGTATACAGCCCAGCGCTGTAGGGTCAGTCAATCACTCCTGACCCTGCCCCCCACTGCTGCCCACTCACTCACACCTTCTTGATTGATCTTCACATCGGGCTGCAACATCATCCACAGCCTCTCCCTCCTTCGCCCTCCCCCCCCCACCCCAACACCACTTCACTCCTGGTTGAGCCCTCAGATAAGCTTCCCTTGATATCAAGGCTGCATTCGACCGAGCGGGGCATCATGGGCCCCTGGCAAAACTGGACTCAATGGGAATTGGGGGCTGGGGTCTGCTGGCTGGGGTCATACCTGGTCCAGAGGAAGATGGTGGTGGTTGTAGTGGGGGGGGGGGGGGAGTTGGTCATCTCAGCTCCAGGACATCTCTGCAGGAGTCCCTCAGAGCGGTGACCTAGGCCCAACCATCTTCAGCTGCTTCATCGATGCCCCTCCTTCCATCAGAAGGTCAGATATGGGGATGTTCACCTCCATCTACGACTCCCCAGATACTGAAGCAGTCCATGGTCAAATTCAGCAAGATCTGGACAATATCCAGGCTTGGGCTGACAAGTGGCAAGTAACATTTGTTCCACAATAATGCCATGAAATGACCATCACCAACAAGAAACACCCTAACCCCCCCTCCCCCCCCCCCACCTTGACATTCAACGGTGTTACCATCACTGAATCCCTCACTGTCAACATCCTGGGGGTTACCATTGACCAGAAACTCAACTGGACTCACCACACAAACACAGTGACTCCAAGAGTAGGTCAGAGACGACGGATATAGCAGAGAGTAACTCCCCTCCTGACTCCCCAAACTCTATCCACCACCATCTACAAGGCACAAGGCAGGAGTGTGATGGAATACTAACCCCACTTGCCTGGATGGGGGTGGTCTGAACACCACTCAACAAGCTCAATGCAATGATTAAAACAGTTTGATTGTTTCTTACATTCTATCCCACGAGGCAGCTAAATATCTCCCCCACCCCACCCCCACTCCAGCCCCAACCCTGCCTCTCCTGTTCTAATGCACCTAACCCAATGCTCATCCCAGCTCACAAAATATCCCTGTCCCGCAGTCAGATTCCGGGAACAGTCGCTGGGGAACGATGCTCGGTTGTCACAATCTCGGTTCTCTTGACGTCCCAGACCTTACCTCGCAGTCGCAGTGCCTCCTGCTGGTCCTGCGGGTAGCTGTGGGGGTTGTAGTGAAGATGGGGGTTGGTGACTGGTGGTCCCAGGCTGCTCCCGGTGCAGAGATCTGCTTCGAACATGTTCGTCAAAGCCGGACCACTGCTCCGTCAGGAAGCCAGTCGGTGAGGGAGGTGAGACCGTCTATAAGTAGTGAGGACAACCCCCTCTTCCCAAATGGTACAGCCAACCTGGGAGCAGTGCTCACTACAACGAGAGGTCTCCTCCAACACTTCGGAATATATCCTGCCAACCCTCGGGAACACTCAGCACCAACTAAAAGCCACATTCATTCCCATATTGATTACCCAGTGTGATAAAAGTGACTTAAAGTGACACTAATTACTGCAATTAACATCTCTCCCATCTTCATAAACCTGCTGTTAGCAAAAATGGGTGAATTTCAGGCACATAACAGTAACAGCAGCTAAGTGCTTATCCTCACACATTGTCTATCCTCAAACCTGTCAGGTCTGCTTCATCCCACTCACCAGCAGAAACAGACTCATTCCTTCACACTGCAGGCATCAGATACCTGGGCACAGGCACCCGAATCTCTGTCACACTGACACCCTGTAACACTGACACTCTGTCACACTGACACCCTGTCACACTGACACTCTGTCACACTGACACCCTGTCACACTGACACTCTGTCACACTGACACCCTGTCACACTGACACTCTGTCACACTGACACCCTGTCACACTGATACTCTGTCACACTGACACCCTGTAACACTGACACTCTGTCACACTGACAACCTGTCACACTGACACCCTGTCACACTGACACTCTGTCACACTGACTCCCTGTAACACTGACACCCTGTCACACTGACACCCTGTCACACTGACACCCTGTCACACTGACACTCTGTCACACTGACATCCTGTCACACTGACACCCTGTCACACTGATACTCTGTCACACTGACACCCTGTCACACTGACACTCTGTCACACTGACTCCCTGTAACACTGACACCCTGTCACACTGACACCCTGTCACACTGACAACCTGTCACACTGACACTCTGTCACACTGACACCCTGTCACACTGATACTCTGTCACACTGACACCCTGTCACACTGACACTCTGTCACACTGACAACCTGTCACACTGACACCCTGTCACACTGACACCCTGTCACACTGACACTCTGTCACACTGACAACCTGTCACACTGACACCCTGTCACACTGACACCCTGTCACACTGACACTCTGTCACACTGACACCCTGTCACACTGACACCCTGTAACACTGACACCCTGTCACACTGACACCCTGTAACACTGACACCCTGTCACACTGACACTCTGTAACACTAGCATCCTGTAACACTGACACCCTGTCACACTGACACCCTGTCACACTGATACTCTGTCACACTGACACCCTGTCACACTAACACCCTGTCACACTGATACTCTGTCACACTGACACCCTGTCACACTGGCACTCTGTAACACTGACACTCTGTCACACTGACACTCTGTCACCCTGACACTATGTAACACTGACATTGACACCCTGTCACACTGACACCCTGTCACACTGACACTCTGTAACACTAACATCCTGTCACACTGACACCCTGTCACACTGATACTGACACCCTGTCACACTGACACCCTGTCACACTGACACTCTGTAACACTAACATCCTGTCACACTGACACCCTGTCACACTGATACTCTGTCACACTGACACCCTGTCACACTGACACCCTGTCACACTGATACTCTGTCACGCTGACACCCTGTAACACCGACACTCTGTCACCTTGAAACTATGTAACACTGACATTGACACCCTGTCACATTGACACCCTGTCAAATTGACATCCTGTCACACAGACACTGCGTCACGGTGACACTATGTAACACCGACATTGACACCCTGTCAAACTGATACTATGTCACACTAACACTCTGTAACACTGACACTGTCACACTGACACACTGTCACACTGACACTACACGACACGAACACTGACACCCTGTCACACTGACACTCTAGAACATTGACACTGACACTCTGTAACACTGACACGGACACCTTGTCACACTGACACTCTGTCACACTGACACTCTGTCACGCTGACACTCTGTCACACTGTCACTGTCACACTGACACCCTTTCACACAGACATCCTGTCACACTGACACCCTGTCACACTGACACTCTGTCACATTTACATCCTGTCACACTGACACACTGTCACACTGATACCATTTCACACTGACATCCTGTCACACTGACACCCTGTCACACTGACACTCTGTCACACATACATCCTGTCACACTGACACCGTGTCACACTGACACTTGTCACACATACATCCTGTCACACTGACACACTGTCACACTGACACTCTGTCACACTGACACCCTGTCAAACTGACACTCTGCCACACTGACATCCTGTCACACTGACACCCTGTCACACTGACACTCTATCACACTGACACACTTTCACACTGACATCCTGTCGCACTGTCACACTGTCACACTGACACTCTGTCACACGTACATCCTGTCACACTGACACCCTGTCAAACTGACACTCTATCACACATACATCCTGTCACACTGACACTCTGTCACACTGACACTCTGTCACACTGACACCCTGTAACACTGACACCCTGTCACACTGACACTCTGTCACGCTGACACCCTGTCACACTAACACCCTGTCACACTGACACTCTGTCACACTGACCCCCTGTCACACTGACACTCTGTTACACTGACACCCTGTAACACTGACACCCTGGAACACTGACACCCTGTCACACTGACACTCTGTCACACTGACACCCTGTAACACTGACACTCTGTCACACTGAAACCTTGTCACACAGACACTCTGTCAGACTGACACCCTGTTTAACACTGACACTCTGTCACACTGACACTCTATCATATTGACACTGTCACACTGACATCTTGTCATACTGACAGTGTCACGCTGACACTCTGTCACACTGTCACTGTCACACTGACACTATGTCACACTGACATCCTGCCACACTTACACCCTGTCACACGGACGCCCTGTCACACTGACACTCGGTCACACTTACACCCTGTCACACTAACACCCTGTCACACTGACACTCTGTCACACTTACATCCTGTCACACTGACACCCTGTCACACTGTAACTCTGTCACACTGACACTCTGTCACACTGACACCCTGTCAAACTGACACTCTGCCACACTTACACCCTGTCACACTGACACTCTGTCACATGTACATCCTGTCACACTGACACTCTGTCACACTGACACACTGTCACACTGACACTTTGTCACACTGACACTCTGTCAAACTGACACCCTGTCATACTGACATCCTGTCACACTGACACTCTGCCATACTGACATCTTGTCACACTGACACCCTGTCATACTGACACTCTGTCACACTGACACCCTGTCACACATACATCCTGTCACACTGACACCCTGTCACACTGACACTACACAACACTGACACTACACAACACTGACACTCTGTCACGCTGACACCCTGTCACACTGACACTCTGTCACACTGACACCCTGTAACACTGACACCCTGTCACACTAACACTCTGTCACACTGACACTGACACCCTGTCACACTGACACCCAGTCACACTGACACTCTGTCACACGTACATCCTGTCACACTGACACCCTGTCAAACTGATACTCTATCACACATACATCCTGTCACACTGACACTCTGTCACACTGACACCCTGTAACACTGACACTCTGTCATGCTGACACACTGTCACACTGACACTCTGTCACACTGACACCCTGTCAAACTGACACTCTGCCACACTTACATCCTGTCACACTGACACCCTTTCACACTGACACCCTGTTTAACACTGACACTCTATCATATTGACACTGTCACACTGACACCTTGTCACACTGACAGTCTGCCATGCTGACACTCTGTCACACTGTCACTGTCACACTTACACCCTTTCACACTGACATCCTGTCACACTGACACTCTGTCACACTTACATCCTGTCACACTAACACCCTGTCACACTGACACTCAGTCACACTTACATCCTGTCACACTGACAGGCTGTAACACTGACACTCTGTCACACTGACACTTCACAACACTGACACTCTGTCACACTGACAAACTGTAACACTGACACTCTGTCACACTGAAACCTTGTCACACTGACACTCTGTCACACTGACACCCTGTTTAACACTGACACTCTGTCACACTGACATCCTGTCACACTTACATCCTGTCACACTGACGCCCTGTCACACTGACACTCGGTCACACTTACACCCTGTCACACTGACACCCTGTCACAAAATCACTCTGTCACTCTGACACTCTGTCACACTGACACTCTGTCACACTGACACTCTGTCAAACTCTGCCACACTTCCATCCTGTCACACTGACACCCTGTCACACTGACTCTCTGTCACACTGACACCCCTTCACACTGACATCTTGTCACACTGTCACCCTGTCACACTGACACTCTGTCACACTGACACCCTGTCATACTGACACTCTGTCACGCTGACACCCTGTCACACTGACACCCTGTCAAACTGACACTCTGCCACACTTACATCCTGTCACACTGACACCCTTTCACATTGACATCCTGTCACACTGACACCCTGTCACACTGACACTCTGTCACACGTACATCCTGTCACACTGACACCCTGTCACACTGACACTCTGTCACGCTGACACACTGTCACACTGACACTCTGTCACACTGACATCCTGTCACACTGACACCACCCTGACACTGACACTCTGTCACACTGACACTCCGTAACACTGACACTCTATCACACTGACATTGACACTCTGTAACACTGACACTGACACTGACACTGACACTCGGTCACACTGACACTCCGTAACACTGACACTCTATCACACTGACATTGACACTCTGTCACCCTGACACAACACTGACACTGACACTCTGTCACATGGACACTCTGTCACACTGTCACTGGCACACTGACACCCTTTCACACTGACATCCTGTCACACTGACACCCTGTCACACTGAGACTCTGTCACACTTACATCCTGTCACACTGACACTCTGTCACACTTGCATCCTGTCACTCTGACACTCTGTCACACTGATACCCTGTCACACTGACACTCTGTCACTCTGACACTCTGTCACACATACATCCTGTCACACTGACACTCTGTCACACTGACACCCTGTCACACTGACACCCTGTAACACTGACACCCTGTCACACTGACACCCTGTCACACTGACACTGACACCCTGTCACACTGACACCCTGTCACACTGATACTCTGTCACACTGACACCCTGTCACACTGACACTCTGTCACACTGACACCCTGTCACACTGACACTGTCACACTGACACTGACACTCTGTCACACTGACACTCTGTCACACATACATCCTGTCACACTGACACTCTGTCACACTGACACCCTGTCACACTGACACTCTGTCACACTGACACCCTGTCACACTGACACCCTGTCACACTAACACCCTGTCACACTGACACTCTGTCACACTGACACCCTGTCACACTGACACCCTGTCACACTAACACCCTGTCACACTGACACTCTGTCACACTGACACCCTGTCACACTGACACTGACACCCTGTCACACTGACACCCTGTCACACTGACAGTCTGTAACACTAACATCCTGTCACACTGACACCCTGTCACACTGATACTCTGTCACACTGATACTCTGTCACACTGACACCCTGTCACACTGACACTCTGTAACACTGACACTCTGTCACATTGACACTCTGTCACCCTGACACTATGTAACACTGACATTGACACCCTGTCACACTGATACTCTGTCACACTGACACCCTGTCACACTGACACTCTGTCACGCTGACACCCTGTAACACCGACACTCTGTCACCTTGAAACTATGTAACACCGACATTGACACCCTGTCAAACTGATACTATGTCACACTAACACTCTGTAACACTGACACTGTCACGCTGACATCCTGTCACTCTGACACTACACAACAGCAACACTGACACCCTGTCACACTGACACTCTAGAACATTGACACTGACACTCTGTAACACTGACACGGGCACCTTGTCACACTGACACTCTGTCACACTGACACTGTCACACTGACACCCTTTCACACTGACATCCTGTCACACTGACACCCTGTCACACTGAGACTATGTCACACTTACATCCTGTCACACTGACACCCTGTCACACTGACACTCTGTCACACTGATACCCTTTCACACTGACATCCTGTCACACTGACACTCTGTCACACATACATTCTGTCACACTGACACCGTGTCACACTGACACTCTGTCACACGTACATCCTGTCACACTGACACCCTGTCAAACTGACACTCTGTCACACAGACACACTGTCACACTGACACTCTGTCAAACTGACACTCTGTCATACTGACACCCTGTCTCACTGACACCCTGTCATACTGACACTCTGTCACGCTGACACCCTGTCACACTGACACTGACACTCTGTCAGCCACTACACAACACTGACACTGACACTCTGTCATGCTGACACATTGTACAACTGACATTCTGTCACACTGTCACACTGACACTCTGTCACACGTACATCCTGTCACACTGACACCCTGTCAAACTGACACTATGTCACGCTGACACACTGTCACACTGACACTCTGTCAAACTGACACTTTGTCATACTGACACCCTGTCACACTGACACCCTGTCATACTGACACTCTGTCATGCTGACACCCTGTCACACTGACACTGACACTCTGTCAGCCACTACACAACACTGACACTGACACTGTCATGCTGACACATTGTACAACTGACACTCTGTCACGCTGACACACTGTCACACTGACACTCTGTCAAACTGACACTTTGTCATACTGACACCCTGTCACATTGACACCCTGTCATATTGACTCCCTGTCACACTGACACTACACAAAACTGACACTCTGTCACGCTGACAGACTGTAACACTGACACTCTGTCACATTGACACCCTGTCACACTGACTCTACACAACACTGACACTGACACTCTGTCACGGTGACACCCTGTCACACTGACACTGACACTCTGTCAGCCACTACACAACACTGACACTGACACTCTTGACACATTGTACAACTGACATTCTGTCACGCTGACACACTGTCAATCTGACACTCTGTTACACTGACAACCTGTCACACTGACACTACACAACACTGACACTCTGTCATGCTGACACACTGTAACACTGACACTCTGTCACGCTGACACCCTGTCACACTGACACCCTGTCAAACTGACACTCTGCCACACTTACATCCTATCACACTGACACCCTGTCACACTGACACCCTTTTACATTGACATCCTGTCACACTGACATCCTGTCACACTGACACTCTGTCACACGTACATCCTGTCACACTGACACCCTGTCACACTGACACACTGTCACACTGACACTCTGTCACACTGACACTCTGTCAAACTGACACCCTGTCATACTAACACCCTGTCACACTGACACTCTGCCATACTGACATCCTGTCACACTGACACCCTGTCATACTGACACTGACACTCTGTAACACTGACTCTGACACCCTGTCACACTGACACAACACTGACACTGACACTCTTTCACACGGACACTCTGTAACACTGACGCTCTGGAACACTGACACTCTGGATCACTGACACCCTGTCACACTGACACTACACAACGCTGACACTCTGTCATGCTGACACACTGTAACAATGACACTCTGTCACACTGACACTCTGGGACATTGATACTGACATTGTGTAGCACTGACACTGATACCCTGTCACACTGACACCCTGTCAGACACTACACAATACTGACACCTTGTCACACTGACACTCTGTAACACTGACACTCTGGAACACTGACACTACACTACACTGACACTCTGTCACACGGACACTCTGGGACATTGATACTGACATTGTGTTGCACTGACACTGACACCCTGTCACACTGACACCCTGTCTGACACTACACAACACTTACACTGACACCTTGTCACACTGACACTCTGTCACACTGGCACTACACTACACTGACACTCTGTCACACTGACACACTGTAACAATGACACTCTGTCAACTGACACCCTGTCAGACACTACACAACACTCATACTGTCACTCGGTCATGCTGACACATTGTACAACTGACACTCTGTCACACTGATACCCTGTCACACTGACATTCTGTCACATTGACTCCCTGTCACACTGACACTACACAACACTGACACTCTGTCACACTGACACCCTGTCACACTGACACTCTGTCACACTGACACCCTGTCACACTGACACCCTGTCACACTGATACATTGTCACACTGACACTAAACACCACTGACACTCTGTCACAGACACTACACAACACTGACACTCTGTCACACTGACACCCTTTCACACTGACACTACACAACACTGACACTCTGTCACACTGACACCCTTTCACACTGACACTACACAACACTGACACTCTGTCACACTGACACCCTTTCACACTGACACTACACAACACTGACACTCTGTCACACTGACACCCTTTCACACTGACACTACACAACACTGACACTCTGTCACACTGACACCCTTTCACACTGACACTACACAACACTGACACTCTGTCACACTGACACCCTTTCACACTGACACTCTGTCACACTGACACCCTGTCACACTGACACCCTGTCACACTGATACATTGTCACACTGACACTAAACACCACTGACACTCTGTAACACTGACACTGTCACTCTGTCACACTGACACTGACACCCTGTTACACTGACACAACACTGATCCGGACACTCTGTCACGCTGACACACTGTCAATCTGACACTCTGTCACACTGACAACCTGTCACACTGACACTACAGAACACTGACAACCTGTCACACTGACACTACAGAACACTCACACTCTGTCATGCTGACACACTAACACTGACACTCTGCCATGCTGACACATGGTAACACTGACACACTGTCACACTGACACTACACAACACTGGCACTCTGTCATGCTGACACCCTGTCACACTGACACTGTCACTCTGACACGCTGTAACACTGACACTCTGTCACACTGACACCCTTTCACACTGACACTACACAACACTGACACTCTGTCACACTGACACTCTGTCACACTGAAACCTAGTCACATTGACACTCTGTCACACTGACACCCTGTTTAACACTGACACTCTGTCGCACTGACACTCTATCATATTGACACTGTCACACTGACATCTTGTCATACTGACAGTCTGTCATGCTGACACTCTGTCACACTGTTACTGTCACACTGACACCCTGTCACACTGATGCCCTGTCACCCTGACAGCCTGTCACACTGACACTCGGTCACACTTACATCCTGTCACAACTGACACTCTATCATATTGACACTGTCACACTGACATCTTGTCATACTGACAGTCTGTCATGCTGACACTCTGTCACACTGTCACTGTCACACTGACACCCTGTCACACTGATGCCCTGTCACACTGACAGCCTGTCACACTGACACTCGGTCACACTTACATCCTGTCACACTGACACCCTGTCACACTGACACTCTGTCATACGTACATCCTGTCACACTGACACCCTGTCACACTGACACTCTGTCATGCTGACACACTGTCACACTGACACTCTGTCACACTGACACCCTGTCACACTGACACTCTGTAACACTGACACCCTTTCACACTGACATCCTGTCACACTGTCACCCTGTCACACAGACACTCTGTCACACGTACATCCTGTCACATTGACACCCTGTCACGCTGACACTCTGTCACGCTGACACACTGTCACACTGACACTCTGTCAAAATGACACCCTGTCATACTAACACCCTGTCACACTGACATCATGTCATACTGACATCCTGTCACACTGACACCCTGTCATGCTGACACCCTGTAACACTGACACTCTGTCACACTGACACTCTGTAACACTGACACCCTATCATACTGACACCCTGTCACACTTACATCCTGTCACACTGACACTATGTAACACTGACATTGACACCCTGTCACACTGATACTCTGTCACACTAACACTCTGTAACACTGACACTACACAACATAGACACTGACACCCTCTTACACAGACACCCTGTCACACTGACACGACACAACACGGACACTGACACCCTGTCACACTGACACTCTGTAACACTAACCTCCTGTCACACATATACTCGGTCACACTGACACTATGTAACACCAACAGTGACACTCTGGAACACTGACACTCTGTAACACTGACACTCTGTAACACTGACACTGACACTGTGTAACACTGACACTGACACCCAGTCACACTAACACTCTGTAACACTGACATCCTGTCACGCCGACACCCTGTCACACTGTCACTACAAAATACGGACACTGACACCCTGTCACTCTGACACTCTGTAACACTAACATCCTGTCACACATATACTCGGTCACACTGACACTATGTAACACCAACAGTGACACTCTGGAACACTGACACTCTGTAACACTGACACTGTGTAACACTGACACTGACACCCAGTCACACTGACACTCTGTAACACAGACACTGTCAAGCTGACACCCTGTCACACTGACACTACACAACATGGACACTGACACCATATCACACGGACACTCTGTCACACTGACACCCTGTCACACTGACACTCTGTCACACTGACACCCTGTCACACTGACACCCTGTCACACTGATACATTGTCACACTGACACTAAACACCACTGACACTCTGTAACACTGACACTGTCACTCTGTCACACTGACACTGACACCCTGTTACACTGACACAACACTGATCCGGACACTCTGTCACGCTGACACACTGTCAATCTGACACTCTGTCACACTGACAACCTGTCACACTGACACTACAGAACTCTGACACTCTGTCATGCTGACACACTGTAACACTGACACTCTGTCATGCTGACACATGGTAACACTGAGACACTGTCACACTGACACTACACAACACTGACACTCTGTCACACTGACACACTGTAACACTGACACTCTGGAACACTGACACTCTGGATCACTGTCACCCTGTCACACTGAAACCACACAACACTGACACTCTGTCATGCTGACACACTGTAACACTGAAACTCTGTCACGCTGACACACTGTAACAATGACACTCTGTCACACTGACACCCTGTCACACTGACACTACACAACATTGACACTGACACTCCGTCATGCTGACACATTGTACAAGTGACATTCTGTTACACTGACACACTGACACTCTGTCACACTGACAGACTGTCACATTGACACCCTGTCACACTGACATTCTGTCACATTGACTCCCTGTCACACTGACACTACACAACACTGACACTCTGTCATGCTGACAGACTGTAACACTGACACTCTGTCACATTGACACCCTGTCACACTGACACTACACAACACTGACACTGACACTCTGTCATGCTGACACACTGTAACACTGACACCCTTTCACACTGACATCCTGTCACACTGTCACCCTGTCACACTGACACTCTGTCACACATACATCCTGTCACATTGACACCCTGTTACGCTGACACCCTGTCATACTAACACCCTGTCACACTGACATCATGTCATACTGACATCCTGTCACACTGACATCTTGTCATACTGACAGTCTATCACGCTGACACTCTGTCACACTGTCACTGTCACACTGACACTATGTCACACTGACATCCTGTCACACTGACACCCAGTCACACTGACACCCTGTCACACTGACACTCGGTCACACTTACATCCTGTCACACTGACACCCTGTCACACTGACACTCTGTCACACGTACATCCTGTCATACTGACACCCTGTCACACTGACACTCTGTCATGCTGACACACTGTCACATTGACACTCTGTCACACTGACACGGACACTCTGTAACACTGACACTGACACCCTGTCACACTGACACAACACTGACACTCTGTCACACTGACACTGTCACTCTGTCACACTGACACTGACACCCTGTTACACTGATACAACACTGATCCGGACACTCTGTCACGCTGACACACTGTCAATCTGACACTCTGTCACACTGACAACCTGTCACACTGACACTACAGAACACTGACACTCTGTCATGCTGACACACTGTAACACTGACACTCTGTCATGCTGACACATGGTAACACTGACACACTGTCACACTGACACTACACAACACTGATACCCTGTCACACTGACACTGTCACTCTGACACGCTGTAACACTGACACTCTGTCACACTGACACCCTTTCACACTGACACTACACAACACTGACACTCTGTCACACTGACAAACTGTCACACTGACACCCTGTCACACTGACACTCTGTCACACTGACACCCTGTCACACTGACACCCTGTCACACTGATACATTGTCACACTGACACTAAACACCACTGACACTCTGTAACACTGACACTGTCACTCTGTCACACTGACACTGACACCCTGTTACACTGACACAACACTGATCCGGACACTCTGTCACGCTGACACACTGTCAATCTGACACTCTGTCACACTGACAACCTGTCACACTGACACTACAGAACTCTGACACTCTGTCATGCTGACACACTGTAACACTGACACTCTGTCATGCTGACACATGGTAACACTGAGACACTGTCACACTGACACTACACAACACTGATACCCTGTCACACTGACACTGTCACTCTGACACGCTGTAACACTGACACTCTGTCACACTGACACCCTGTCACACTGACACTCTGTCA
>NW_025214300.1:2087-6412 GCF_004010195.1 Chiloscyllium plagiosum | reverse complement strand
TGACACCCTGTCACACTGACACTACCACAACACTGACACTCTGGGACACTGACACTCTGTAACACCGACACTGACACCCTGTCACACTAACACTCTGTGACACTGACACTCTGTCACACTGACACCCTGTAACACTGACACTACCACAACACTGACACTCTGTAACACCGACACTGACACCCTCTCACACTAACACTCTGTAACACTGACATTCTGTCACACTGACACCCTGTCACACTGACACTCTGTCACACTGACACACTGTCACACTGACACTACACAACACTGTCACACTGACACTCTGTAAGACTGACACTCTGCAACACCCACACTGACACCCTGTCACACTGACACTACACAACACGGACACTGACACCCTTTCACACTGACACTCTGTCACACTGACACTGTCACACTGACACTACGCAACACTGGACACTGACACTCTGTCACACTGACACTCTGTCACACTGACACTACACAACACGGACACTGACCCCCTGTCACACTGTCACCCTGTCACTCTGACACTCTGCAACACTGTCATCCTGTCACAGACACTCCATCACCCTGACACTATGGAACACCGACATTGACACCCTGTCACACTGATACTCTGTCACATTAACACTCTGTAACACTGACCCTGTCACACTAACACTACACAACACTGACACTCTGTCACACTGACACCTTGTCACACTGACACTCTGTCACACTGACACCCTGTCACTCTGTAACACTGTCATCCTGTCACACAGACACTCCATCACCCTGACACTATGTAACACCGACATTGACACCCTGTCACACAGATACTATGTCACACTAACACTGACACTGTCGCACTGACACCCTGTCACACTGACACTACACAACACGGACACTGACACTCTGTCACACTGACACGCTGTCACATTGACACTCTGTCACACTGACACTCTGTAACACTGACACTACCCAACACGGACACTGACACCCTGTCACACTGACACCCAGTCACTCTGACACCCTGTCACACTGATACTACACAACACTGACACAGACACCCTGTCACACTGACACTCGACACCCTTTCACACTGACATCCTGTCACACTGACACCCTGTCACACTGAGACTATGTCACACTTACATCCTGTCACACTGACACCCTGTCACACTGACACTCTGTCACACTGACACTGTCACACTGACACCCTTTCACACTGACATCCTGTCACACTGACACCCTGTCACACTGACACTCTGTCACACTGACACTGTCACACTGACACCCTTTCACACTGACATCCTGTCACACTGACACCCTGTCACACTGACACTCTGTCACACTGACACTGTCACACTGACACCCTTTCACACTGACATCCTGTCACACTGACACCCTGTCACACTGAGACTATGTCACACTTACATCCTGTCACACTGACACCCTGTCACACTGACACTCTGTCACACGTACATCCTGTCACACTGACACCCTGTCACACTGACACTCTGTCACACGTACATCCTGTCACACTGACACCCTGTCACACTGACACTCTGTCACGCTGACACCCTGTAACACCGACACTCTGTCACCTTGAAACTATGTAACACCGACATTGACACCCTGTCAAACTGATACTATGTCACACTAACACTCTGTAACACTGACACTGTCACGCTGACATCCTGTCACTCTGACACTACACAACAGCAACACTGACACCCTGTCACACTGGCACTCTAGAACATTGACACTGACACTCTGTAACACTGACACGGACACCTTGTCACACTGACACTCTGTCATACTGACACTGTCACACTGACACCCTTTCACACTGACATCCTGTCACACAGACACCCTGTCACACTGAGACTATGTCACACTTACATCCTGTCACACTGACACCCTGTCACACTGACACTCTGTCACACTGACACACTGTCACACTGACACTCTGTCAAACTGACACTCTGTCATACTGACACCCTGTCTCACTGACACCCTGTCACACTGACACTGACACTCTGACAGCCACTACACAACACTGACACTGACACTCTGTCATGCTGACACATTGTACAACTGACATTCTGTCACACTGTCACACTGACACTCTGTCACACGTACATCCTGTCACACTGACACCCTGTCAAACTGACACTCTGTCACGCTGACACACTGTCACACTGACACTCTGTCACACTGACACTACACAACACGGACACTGACACCCTGTCACACTGTCACCCTGTCACTCTGACACTCCATCACCCTGACACTATGGAACACCGACATTGACACCCTGTCACACTGATACTCTGTCACACTAACACTCTGTAACACTGACACTTTCACACTGACACTACACAACACTGAAACTCTGTCACACTGACACCTTGTCACACTGACACTCTCTCGCACTGACACCCTGTCACTCTGACACTCTGTAACACTGTCATCCTGTCACACAGACACTCCATCACATGACACTATGCAAAACCGACATTGACACCCTGTCACACTGATACTATGTCACACTAACACACTGTAACACTGACACTGTCGCACCACTCTGGATCACTGTCACCCTGTCACACTGAAACTTGACAACACTGACACTCTGTCACACTGACACACTGTAACACTGACACTCTGGAACACTGACACTCTGGATCACTGTCACCCTGTCACACTGAAACTACACAACACTGACACTCTGTCATGCTGACATACTGTAACACTGACACTCTGTCACACTGACACGGACACTCTGTAACACTGACACTGACACCCTGTCACACTGACACAACACTGACACTCTGTCACACGGACACACTGTAACACTGACACTCTGGAACACTGACACTCTGGATCACTGTCACCCTGTCACACTGAAACCACACAACACTGACACTCTGTCATGCTGACACACTGTAACACTGACACTCTGTCATGCTATGACACTCTGTCACACTGACACCCTGTCACACTGACACTACACAACATTGACTCTCTGTCACACTGACACCCTGTCAGACACTACACAACACTGACACTGACACTCCGTCATGCTGACACATTGTACAAGTGACATTCTGTTACACTGACACACTGACACTCTGTCACACTGACAGACTGTCACATTGACACCCTGTCACACTGACATTCTGTCACATTGACTCCCTGTCAAACTGACACTACACAACACTGACACTCTGTCACGCTGACAGACTGTAACACTGACACACTGTCACATTGACACCCTGTCACACTAACACTCTGTCAGACTGACATCCTGTCACACTGACACCCTGTCATACTGACACCCTGTCACACTGACACTACACAACATGGACACTGACACCCTTTCACACTGACACTCTGTAACACTGTCGCTGACACTCTGTAACACTGACATGACACCCTGTCACACTGACACTACACAACACTGACACTCTGTCACACTGGACACCCTGTCCCACTGATACTACACAACACTGACACTGACACCTTGTCACACTGACACTCTGTCACCCTGACACTATCTAACACCGTGATTGACACCCTGTCACACTAACACTCTGTCACACTGACACTCTGTCATGCTGACGCCCTGTAACACTGACACTTTGTCACACTGACATCCTGTCAGAGTGACACCCTGTCACACTGACACTACCACAACACTGACACTCTGTGACACTGACACTCTGTAACACCGACACTGACACCCTGTCAAACTAACACTCTGGAACATTGACGTTGACACTCTGTAACTGTCACTGACACACTGTCACACTGACACTACACAACACTGTCACACTGACAGTCTGTCACACTGACACTGACACCCTGTCACACTGACACTACACAACACTGATACCCTGTCACACTCACACTCTGTAACACTAATATCCTGTCACACTGACACACTGTCACGCTGACACTCTGTCATACTGAAACCCTGTCACACTAACACCCTGTCACACTGACACTCAGTCATACTGACACCCTGTCACACAGACACTACACAACACTGTCACACTGACACTCTGTCACGCTGACACCCTGTCACACTGACACTACAAAACACTGACACTGACATTCTGTCACCCTAACACTCTGTAACACTGACACTCTGTAACCTTAAATTTACCTGGACCATCTCTGACACCTCCCTCCCCTTCCTGGACCTCTCCATCTCCATTAATGATGACTGACTTGACACTGACATTTTTTACAAACCCACCGACTCCCAGAGCTACCTGGATTACACCTCTTCCCACCCTACCTCTTGCAAAAATGCCATCCCGTATTCCCAATTCCTC
>NW_025214300.1:0-1403 GCF_004010195.1 Chiloscyllium plagiosum | reverse complement strand
TACCTGCCTATCTCCTTTTCCACCTATCCACTCCACCCTCTCCTCCCTGACCTATCACCTTCATCCCCTCCCCCACTCACCTATTGTACTCTATGCTACTTTCTCCCCACCGCCACCCTCCTCTCGCTTATCTCTCCATGCTCCAGGCTCTCTGCCTCTATTCCTGATGAAGGGCTTTTGCCCGAAACGTCGATTTTACTGCTCCTCGGATGCTGCCTGAACTGCTGTGCTCTTCTAGCACCACTGATCCAGAACCTGACACTCTGTCACACTGACACCCTGTCACACTGACACTCTGTCACACTGACACCCTGTCACACTGACACTCTGGACCACTGACACCCTGTCACACTGACACTCTGTCACACTGACACTCTGGAACACTGACACCCTGTCACACTGACACTACACAACAGTGACACTCTGTCACACTGACACTATGTAACACTGACATTGACACCTTGTCACACTGACACTCTGTCACACTGACACCCTGTAACACTGACACTCTGTCACACTGGCACTCTGTAACACTGACACTCTGGAACATTGACACTGACACACTGTCAGACTGACACTCTGTAACACTGACACTCTGTCACACTGACATTGACACCCTGTCACACTGACACCCTGTAACACTGACACTCTGTCACGCTGACACCCTGTAACACTGACACTTTGTAACACTGACTCCCTGTCACACTGACACTACACAATATTGACACTGTCACACTGACACTACACAACACTGGCACTGACACTCTGTCATGCTGACACACTGACACTCTAACACTGACACTGACAATGTAGTGTAGGTCAGGATCCTGGAATTCCCTCCCTAAGGGCATTGTGGGTCAACCCACAGCAAGTGGACTGTAGTGGCTCCAGAATGCAGCTCACCCCCACCTTCTCCAGGAGGCAACTGGGGACGAGCTATCACAGCAGGTCCAGTCAGCAACACCCACACTCACAAGTGAATGAAACAAACCTCTTGAAGCCCTGATCCCTCAGTCACTTCCCGCTTCCTGACTCCATTTTCCAGTAACTGGGACATTGTTTTGGATTTGTCGGTTTGCCAGGTCAGTCACTCAACAGTGAGGAGCTGTGGTCGATGTTGAGATTGTTAGCTCGAAGGAGGAGATGAACCTGTTTGAATTGTCTCCACAGAAGCTCAAGATGATTCTGTAACATTTAAAGGATTTATTTATTTCAGTTGGAGATCTGAGATTGGGTCTCACCTCGAAAGGTTTGTTGGAAACTGAGGCAGGGTGATCCACTGCACACGATGACCCGAATTAGGCTGCTCTGAGGAAAGTTGAGGCAGATTTAGAAGATAAAGTTAAAACAAATGTCTTCAAAGTTTCAAAAGCTGAATGGAATTGACAGGGCCAGGAACACTG
>NW_025214299.1:35986-41331 GCF_004010195.1 Chiloscyllium plagiosum | reverse complement strand
TCCACCCTCATCCTATTGCAGTCTCCTTTGTTTTAACACCGGACCCTGGTATTGGATTTTATCTTTGCACTTTCCAGCTGTATTTGCAATTCCACCACACTGTAATCACTCCTTCCAGGAGGATCCCGAACTATGACATCCATTAATTATAGTCATCGAGATGTACAATACAAAAACAGACCCTTTGATCCATGCCGACCAGATATCCTAACCTAATCTAATTCCGTTTGCTAGCACTTGTTCCATATCCCTCTCAACCTTTCCTATTTATATACCCATCCAGATGCCTTTTTAATTTTGTAATTGTACCTGCCTCCACCACCTCCACAGGAAGTTTGATCCATACATGTTCTGTCCTCTGTGTTGACCCCTCAGGTCCTTTTTAAAATCTGTCAGCTATTTGCCTTATCTATGCCTCTCAAATCTTTCACCCACATTGTGAATGAATAATGTGAACAGTTGTAATCTTCACTTTCTGTTTGTGTTACTTATAAATGTAGACATGTTCACTTAGATAAAATCAACATAGAATGTAAAGGTGTGCATTTTTACAGAAATATTTGTACAAATGTAGACTTGTTCACAGGCAGCAGACACACACACACAGACACTCATGCACACTCTCTCTTTCAGACACACACAAAAATACACACGCACACACATGAAAGTATATTGGGTGGTAAAGGAGGTGTATGACACCTTGCCTTTATTGGTCAGGGAATTGATTTCAAGAGTCAGGACGTCTTGTTGCAGTTTTATCAGACTTCAATTAGGCCACACGTAGAGTATTGTGTTCAATTCTGTGGACCACATTACAGGAAGGATATGGAGGCTTTGGAGAAAGTGCAGAAGAGGTTTATCAGGATGCTGCCTGGATTCGAGAGTATGAGCAATAAGAAGAGAATATAAAAAATTCGGGTTGTATTCTCTGGAGTGGTGGAGGCTGAGGGGAGACTTGATAGAAGTTTATAAAATTATGAGCTGCATATGTAGGATTGATGGTCAGAATCTTTATCCCCGATTTGAAATGTCTAATACTCGGGGTCATGCATTTAATGTTCGAGGGGGAAGGTTAATAGGGATGTGAGGGGCCGGTTTTTTACAAAGAGAGAGAAAGGACTGTGGAACGCACTGCCAGGGGTGGAGGCAGATAAGGTCATTTAAGGGGCTTTTAGATAAGCACGAGAGTATGCAAGCAATAGAGGGATATTGACAAATGGCAGGCAGAAGGGATTAGTTTTATTTGGTGTCACGTTGGACAACTTGGTGGGCCAAAGGAAGCGTTCTTGTGCTGTATAGTTTTATGTTCTATTTACAAGCTGTCACACAAACTCACATTCACTCACACACAGACACGCAAAGTGCACATAAACGCAAAGACACAAAGACTTCCTCCGGAGTCTCCTGAAGATGTTACCTAGTATGGTGACGAAACAGCTGAAAATGAATCTTACAGCACAACGAGCAAACCTACATCCTGAACAAATACTTTCTCACTTGCACATACACACAAAGAAACAAGCACACCCACACTCACACTCAAACAACGCACTCACACCCACCCACCCACACACACACACAAACATACACACACACAAACAACACACTCACAAAAGCACGAACACATACACTGACAAGCACACATACGCTCACACACAAATGCACACGCACAACCACACACGCACACTGACATGCACACACTCAAACGACACACTCACAAAAGCACAAACACATGCTCTCACAGGCACACATATGCTCACACACACGCACACGCACACACACAGACACATGCACACACAGCAACACATACTCACACTTGTGCACACACACATGCACACACCGACGTGAATACACACACAGACTGAGACACACACAGGCACAGACACACACACACTTGCACATTTAGTATGAGATGTAACATTTTAAGTGGGCATAAGTGAGGACTGTTGATGCTGAAAACCAGAGTTTAGATTAGAGTGGTGCTGGTGTCCGAGGAGCAGGAAAATTGACATTTAGGGCAAATGCCCTTCATCGGGATGAAGGGCTTTTGCCCGAAACATCGACTTTCCTGCTCCTCGGATGCTGCCTGATCTGCTGCGTCATTTTACAGTGGGGAGCATCGAAGTGACATTGAACAACACTATTATGAATCATTGGCAGAAATTGTGGGACCTGGAGGTTTGAAAATGTTGGGATATTTTTTGAGAGTTTTTAGTGAAGCATATTTCTTTTGTTTCTTTATTTGGGATCTCGGTATTGCTGGTTTGGTCCAGCATTTATTACCACATCCCTAGTTAGCCTTGAGAAGGTGGGGGTCAGCTGCCTCCTTGAATCACTGCAGTCCATGTGCTGCGGGTAGACTCACAAGATCCTTAGGGAGGGAGTTCTAGGATTTTGACCCAGTGACACCGAAGGAACAGTGTTATATTTCCAAGTCAGAAAGAGGTGTAGCTTGGAAGGGATCTTCCAGGCAATGGTATTCCCATTTAACATGCGGACACTGTTGATTTAATATTTATTTGAAAACTTACATTTTGGAGGATTGTGGAAAATATTTCATGTTTTGCGGAAACACCTCGAGTGGTTTCTTTAAAGGTCACGGGCACTGCTTTTCTAAAAACCAAACTTCCCTGAAATGACATGATTTGTGCTCACTGCTCGTTGTGCTGTACACCGTGCTGTGGCTGTTTGTACAGTAACTGGATGGAGAGAGTGCTTTTGTCTGTAATTAGCTGAGGGACATAAAGCCTGTGAGGAAGGGCTCCCCATCTGATCACTCCCATGGTTGGTGAAAGAAACAAGCCACTTGTTGAGTTCAGGATGAAACCTTTTCTTCTGAAAGAATGTTCGAATGAACTTCTCGATTGTATTTCCCTGAACAAGCTGATAGATGCCGGAGACAGCCCTGTGTGTGTGTGATTAGTGATGGCCACATGTGTAAGAACACAGAGGTGATAGACTTTGAAAGATTTTTTGCTTCATCCTTCGGTCTTCAACAATGAAGTGTTATTGCTTTCAGAAATACAATCCCTGCAGAGAATATTCACTTTTCTCTTTTCATTCAGAGTGAGATTATGTTAGAGAGAAAAACAGCAAATTATTGGAAAAGCTCAGCATGTCTAGCAGCATCTGTGGACAGAAATCTGAGTTAACATTTCGAGTGCAGTGACCCTTCCTCAGAAGCACTAACTCTTTTTATTTCTCTCCACAGAAGCTGCCAGACCTTCTGAGCTTTTCCAGCAACACTGCTTTTGTTTCTGATTTACAGCACCTGCAGTTCTTCTGGTTTTGATGTTGGTGTGTTTTGAGATTGTTTAGAGGGTTGGCTATTTATACATGCACATTATTTGACTGTGCGTTAATCAATGATTGCATCTTCAATTAATATTTGGTTTTGATAATAAACTATGGTCAGTGTATTGCTATAGGAGCTGGGAGGTCATGTTGTGGGTGTATAGGACATTCGTGAGGCCACTGGAGAAATACTGTGCTCAGTTCTCGTCACCCTGCTGTAGGAAAGATGTTGTGAAACTTGAACGGGTTCAGAAAACATTTACAAGGATGTTACCATGTTTGGAGGCTTTGAGCTATATGGAGAGGCTGAATAGGCTGGGGGTATTTTCCATGGAGCGTCAGAGTGTGAGGGTTGATCTTATAGCGAATTACAAAATCAAGAGTGGCATGGTTAGGGTAAATAGCCAAGGTCTTTTTTTTCCACGGTAGAGGAATCCAAAACTAGAGTGCTTAGGTTTAAGGTGAAGTGGGGATTTCTGATTAAACAGGGGAGTTCTGGTTAAGTGGGGAGTCAGTGGGAGAAGATCTCTGACAGCTCTGAGGAATGACTTTATGTGAGACTGTGGGGAGTAGGACTGACTGGAAATGCTTTACAAAGAGCTAGCACAGGTACGATGGACCGAACAAACTCCTTTCATTACTGCAATGGCTCCAGTGCACAGCCAGACAGAACTAGCCAAATATAGCTTTTCAGACACGTCTACTGTTACCGACCAGAGAAGACACCTTCAGAATATATTGGGAAGTTAGCCTGGACCTTGACTTTATCTGATTTGAAAGGTAACTGTAAGGTGTTCTGTTCCAGATATAACTCAATTGGTCAAACTGCCCGATGTGAAGTAAAACACAATTTATTCAAACACTATCGTTAAAACTCAACAAAAGGAAGAAGAATGTGGAATAATAACTGTATTGGAAAATTTAACCGAACAATGTTAAGTTTAAACGAAAAATCCCCAAGACCTCACAAGTTGTTTATCTTCTGATCGACTGTGTGCCGCCTGTCCTCCAATCTCCTCGAACAGAAACCACAACATCACCCCACTACAGCCTTCCCACTGGGATAAATACCTTCATAACCAAACCGTTAAACCAGAAGGATTCCCTTTCATTAAATATCACACAGGACTGAGAAATGACTCAGGACAAACCACAGGAGATAACTTTGCAAACATCCATTTTATTTCATCGCTGATCAGACAGAGCAAAGCAAAGGGAGCAGACCGGGAGCGGGGAAAGCAGCAGGTTTCGGGACGGGCCGAAGGGTCTCATTCCGTGTTGCAGCAGCCGGCCCATCGCATTGCCGGAGTTTTGTGGAGCAGCTTCAGGGATTTTAGCGAAAGGCTGACCCCCACAGCTGGGGGTTTGAGGGAGTGGGGGCATGGTGAGGATCCTGGGGGGAGATTAAACCACCATTTCTCCCTCCCCCTGGGGCTGACAGCCTCACACCTCCTTGTCTGATGTCAGATGTCAAATCTTCTGGGACGTCACTGTCTCTGACACTCAGATGGAGGGGTGACCGTGTCTGCACTCAGCAGTTTAATGGAGTTGATCTTCTGCTCAAACAGCCCCAGTTTCTCATACTCTCCCTCCGTGAATTCCTTGGAATCGCCGGTGTAGTTCTTGCCAGTGTAAGCCATCCAGGGGTTCCCAACCACCTTCAGGAAGCGAGCAGTGTCATTGAAGAAGAACACCCCAAGATCCGGGGTACTGTTGTGGAAGGTTTCCTTTCTCTCCGTGAGGCTCTCCTGATCGTACAGAGTTATCTCACTCATCGCTGGGGTGATCTCCTGGAGAGTTTGGGAGGGAGGGTAACAGTCTCTGTGTCTGAGAGGAGCAGCCTTTATATCTGTGTCTGAGCCCTGACAGCTCAGTAATTGTGACCAGGAGGTGGGACCTCAGTGTCCTCCTTCTCCTGGAACAGTTCCCATCGCTGCTTCTCAGAAACCAGCAGGGCCAGGAGGAGGAGGGGTGGTGGTGGTGGTGGTGGTGGTGGTGGTGGTGATGGTGGTGGTGGTGGTGGTGATGGTGATGGTGATGGTGGTGGTGGT
>NW_025214299.1:33706-35609 GCF_004010195.1 Chiloscyllium plagiosum | reverse complement strand
GCCGGTGTACCTCTTGCCAGTGTAAGCCATCCAGGGGTTCCCAACCACCTTCAGGGAGCGAGCAGTGTCATTGAAGAAGTACTTTGCAAGGTCTGGGGTGCTGCTGTGGAAGGTTTCCTTTCTCCCCGTGAGGCCCTCCTGATCGTACAGAGTTATCTTACTCATCGCTGCGGTGATCTCCTGGAGAGTCTGGGAGGGAGGGTAGCAGTCTCTGTGTCTGAGAGGAGCAGCCTTTATATCTGTGTCTGATCCCTGACAGCTCAGTAATTGTGACCAGGAGGTGGGATCTCAGTGTCCTCCTCTTCCTGGAACAGTTCCCATCGCTGCTTCTCAGAAAACAGCAGGGTCAGGAGGGGTGGAGGGTTGTTGACCTTGGCCCTGCCTGACAGTGTACCATTGATACCAGTGCTCCCAATCTCAGGTCTGAGTCACTTCGGCATTATCATTTATGAGCCTGGATTGATTCGAGACCATGATCTTATCACAGTCCAATGTTAACTCTCCCCTTTTGTCCTTTTCAACTTTCTCCCTATTCTCCTGGACCTTTCAACTTTTCCGCACTGACTCCCCTTTCTTTCTGAGTAGATTCGGTCAGCCAGAGATGATAAACTGATAACCTAATTTCTTTCTTTTTCTCCATCTCTCTCTGCCCCGAGAAATCAGCTATTTGTTTGAAGCGAATGCAATTAAACATACCGTTCGGGGAAATGGCTTCCGGGTTTTCAGTGGCCATTTCACCCAATTGGTGACAGGTTTGACAGAATCAGGGCAGTAATGGACATACACGTGTGTTCAAGGTGGTCCCTTCTGAGAGTACACTTTATGAGAGACGTCTTTCGCCATTTTGTTGACAATTCCTATGCTCTTGTGTTCTAACACACACACACACACACACACACACACACACACGCACACACACGATTTGGAGATGCCGGTGTTGGACTGGGGTGTACAAAGTTAAAAATTGCACAACACCAGGTTTTAACCTGGTGATGTGTGATTTTTAACTTCACACTCACACACACATACATACAGACATGCACACATACATACAAACAGACGAACTCACACATACACACACTAGCACACAATCAGAAACACACAATTCTAGGGAGCAGATTAGGTTAGGATATCTGATGGGCATAGATGGGTTGGACTGAAGTGTTTGTTTCCGAGCTGTACATCTCTATGACTGAATTGTTGATGTTACCAGCTAATGTAGAAAATCTTACTGACTGACACACACACACACGCTTCTGAGCAGACTCTAACCCCTTTTCTCTGGGGGATTTTCTCCCCTTTTCTCTGTCAGAATTCTAACCCATTCCCTCTGGGGTGCCTCAAACCCCTTCTCTCTTGGGGACTCTAACCCATTCTCTCTGGATGGACTCTGACCCCTTTTGTCTGGTTCCTGTAGGCGGCTCAAAGCGCTTTCCTTTAATTCATAAATATTCAGGCACTCTGGACCTACATTTACTACAAATTCAAATTTATTTTATCATCTCTCCTGATTGGTTTACCATTACTCCAACACAGGTCACAACCCTGTTTCGCCATCTCGGTACACCTCCATAAGTTGTTGAGCAAATGATTAAAAATATATAAAATAAAATAAAAGAACTGCTGTTGTAAGGGATCTCATAACAGAATTTGAGTTTGGATAATTTTGCACAGAAATATATCAAATCGCTAGACTGAGCTATAATGGAAGTTTAAGATTTATGGGTCATTTTAGAAAAAAACAAACAAAGTATGTTTTTTTTTAATCAAACAGATATGTTGACTTCATTTCTAACGATTATAAAATGATTTACTTTGGGCCACAGATGTCTCCAGACGTTTGCGATTAGATTGGTGGTAATAATTAAATGGCAAAATTGGATGTGATTAAGCAATTAGGGAT
>NW_025214299.1:28579-33698 GCF_004010195.1 Chiloscyllium plagiosum | reverse complement strand
AAGTGGTAGGTGGATGAAGGCGGAGGTGACAGTGATAGGTCAGAGAGGATGGAGGAGCAGATAGGTGGAAAGGAAGAGGGACAGGTAGGACCATTCAAGAGGGCTGTGGCAAGTTGGAAGGTTGGGAATGGCATAAGGTGGGAGGAGGGAAATGGGGAAACTGGAAAAATCCACATTGATCCTGTGAGGTTGCACCGTCCTAAGGTGGAAGATGAAGTGTTCTTCCTCCAGGCATCAGGTGGTTAGGGTTTGGTGATAGAGGAGGCCCAGGACCTGCATATCATTGGCAGAGTGGGAAGTGAGTTAATGCGTTCAGCCACAGGGCGATGGAGTTGGTTAGTGCAGGTGTCCCAGAAATGTTCCTGAAATGATCCACAAGTTGGCGTTCTGTCTCCTCAGTGATGAGGAGACCACATTGGATGCAACGTATGCAGTAGCTGGCCAATGTGGAAGTACAGACAAATTTCTGATGGATGTGGAAGGATCCTTTAGCACCTTGGATGGAGATGAGTCGGGAGATGTGGGTGCAGGGTTTGCATTTCTTGCAATGGCAGGGAATGTGCCAGGAGGGTAGGGTGGGGTTGGTGAGGGGCATGGGTGTGACAAGGGAGTCACAGAGAGGATGGTCTCTGCGAAATACAGATAGGTGTGCGGAGGGAAATACATCCCGGGTGGTGAGGTCTGATTGCAGGTGGTGGCAATGGTGGAGGATGATGCGATGTGTCCAGACGTTGGTGGGATAGAATATGGGTCAGGGAGGATTCTGTCCTTGTTGCTATTGGAGTGGTGGGGTTCAAGGGCGGAGATATAGGAAGTGGAGGAGATGCGCTGGAAGGCATCGTCATCCATGCAGGAGCAGAAATTGTGGTATTTGTAGAAGGAGGCCATCTGGGCTATTCTACAGTGGAATTGGTCCTCCTGGGAGCAAGTGTGGCAGAGATGGAGGAATTGGGTGTATGGCATTGCATTTTTACAGGAGGCAGGGTGGGAGGAGGTGTAGTCCAGGTAGCTGTGCGAGTCCGTGGGTTTGTAGTGGATGTCTGTGTTGAGTTGGTCATGTATTTTAGTGAAAAGGAAGTTTAAGTGAGAGTACTAAACTGACAGTATTCTCTCAGTGATTTTTCTTTCCATGTTTTTCCTGGTGAATGTGATGATCGAGCCACTACCTGAGGCAGCGCGACTATAGGTGGAGAGATAAGTCAAATTTCGAATATCTTTTGATTAGATCACATGAGAGTCAAAAATGTGTCACGTGTTTTTGGTATGCTGATGTAAGTGTGCAGAGGTGAAGTAATAAATATGAGTGAATGCTTGGTTTAAAAATAAGATTACATTGAAGAATGGGCCTCAGACATGTACATTTACTTGACAAACAGGTTAGTGTGGCTTGGAAGAGCATGGTTTAAACAATAAGAGACTGATACATAATCCATAGAGAAGTTGACTTAAAGCAGTGATAGTCAGCTGAATTGAAAGAAGTAAAACAAAACAAAAAAGAAATCATTTACAGATACCTCATGAATAAGAACTGGGGAATTTTGAGTCCATGTATGAGGATAACGAGTCGCCTCTTTGCAGAATCACATAGCTCTAGACTGGATCTTAGCTGAGAACGTTGACACGTGTGCCCTCGAAGGTCGGGAATGTTGCACCTACATCCCTGATAACTCTGAAGAAACAAGACTGACAAGCACAAAGTCATGCAGCTTGTCACATAGCCTCACCACACCTTACTCCTTATCACCTTCAGTTAGATAAGAAGACATTATAAACCACATTGAGACAGTAATGTACTGATAAAAACTGGTGTTGTTATGCAATTAGTTATCTTTTCTTAGATGTGCTTATCACAACTTGTTCCAGATAAACCAGGTAAGAACACCAGACGTAGGAACAGAGATAGGCCACCTAGTCCTTGGAGCCAACTCTGCCATTCAATAAGATCATGGATGATCTTTTAGCTTCGCTTTTCCACCTCCTCACCATAACCTTTAATTCCTTTATAGTTCAAAAATTATCTAGATCAACTTTAATAACACTCAACAAGGTAGCCTCAACTACTTCACTGGACAGGCAACTCCACAAATTCACAGCTCTCTGAGTGAAGACGTTCCTCCTCAATTCAGTCCTAAATCTGTTCCCCCTAATTTTGAGGCTATGCCCTCTCGTCTTATTATCTCCCACTGTTGGGAACATCCTCCCTACTTCTATCTTATCTGTTCCCTTCATAATTTTAGGCCTTTTGATAAGATTCCCCCTCATTCTTCTCAATTCCACTGAATATAATCCCCAGTCTGCTCTGTCTCTCCTCTTAAACAAATCCAATCAATTCTGGAATCAAACTAGTGAACTTCCTCGAAACCCTCTCCAGTGTCAGTGCATCCCGTAGAAAATAAGAGGAAGTTTTAAATCCCACTCAAACTGCAAAATAGAATTTAAGGCAAATGAGCTACTGCTCAGTGACACATTGTAAAAGCAATATGTGATTGGTCTGCAGTGTTGCCAAGGCTTGAAATTGATATGTTTTCGGTCAATAAGAAGAAACCAATTTTTGACATGGACTTGCATATAAAACTGTGATTGTAACAGCATGCGGAGCGTTCAATATGCGAGGGTTTTAGGACCGTGTTGGCTGACTCTCATTGTTTGCAATAAAAGGAAGCTATGTCTGAAATATATTGTCGTTTGGCTGACCATTTCTTCGACAATTCTTGGAGGCTCCACCAAGATGGCGAACCCTTTGGCTTGAGGTACGGTCCTGGTGACAGTGTCTCATCGGTAAACAAACCAGCTGCAGCATATGGAAGGTAGTGACTTTATCCCTTTAGTTTGATTACCGATGAGAAAGGAGGTTTGTGACCTGTGTTCCAGGACTGAGGAAAGCCAATCAGGAGTGACAATGGTCCAGACTTGAATGTGTGATGTGAGTGAATATTGCTACAGAATGCTGGAATATATTGGATAAGAAACAGGATTAGAGTCTCCACAGGAAAAATAGATCATGGTCCCCTCAGGGCAAAGGGATTAGAGTCCCCCAGGGAAAGGGGTTAGAGTCCCCACTTGTGTCTGAATGCAAGGTCAGGCTGATTGATGAGATGATAGTATGAATGTCATTGCAATAAATTGTGCCGAGGGATCTCAGAGTAAGGTTGGGCACATTGACAAAATTGATTCAGGGTCCCCATTGACAGAAATTTGAAATATTTGATTGTGTGGTTGTACATCTTATATGTTATGTGTTGCCGAGCTCTGGTAAGTTAGGTCACTGCGAAGAACTGCTGAATTACAAAATACCCTTTACTGATTATTTTTGGTCTGATAACTGGTGAATCGACTGAGGAGTGAGTTCTGTCCAACAAATATCTCAGATACCCAGACTGAGCCGGGATTAAGAACACAAACGGGCCATGTGAAGGTCAGAGGAAGTGGATGAAGAGAACCTCAGTTGGAACAACAGCCTCATTATTCCGTGAATGGTGTCACACAACCAGTTGGGAAAATGGGAAACAATGTCTCTCAAGAGGCTCACCCTCAGAAGGGAACACCTCTAACATACATGTATATCCATTACGGGCTGGATTTCATAACATTTGTCGACAAGTTGGTGAAATGGACCCAGAAGGAAAGCGGTGAATATGAATACTCACCCTTCGACCCCAACGGCCATTTGGAGTGCGAGCAGCAGCGGAGGGAAGTCGAACCCGGAAGACTGCAGCTAAAGTAAGGAAGGTTTTTAAAATTACTTACCGGTAGCGGGCAGCGGTGTTTTCTCTTTCACAGAAGGAGCAGAGGAAGTGACAAGGTCCAGAGGAGCAGCCGGGAAGGAAAGCAGTGACCATATATATCAGCAAGGCGGCCAAACTTCCTCTATTCTAAACTTCCACTATTGAATATAAGTTTGTTATTAATTTTATAGCAACTTGAACTAAGCTTTCTACTTTAGTACTGAGTGGGTGTTCAGATAAGTGGGGTGTGGATGCTGGGGCAGTTGCTTACTCCTCCTGCAGAATGTGGCAGGTGGGAGACATGGCACACTCTCCACTGGCTACATCTGCGGGAAGTGCACCCAACTCCAGCTCCTTGAAAACCGTGTTCGGGAATTGGAGCTGGAACTGGATGAACTACGGATCATTCAGGAGGCTGAGGGGGTAATTGAGAGGAGTTACCGGGAGTTGGTCACTCCTAAGGCTCAGGACAGGATAGATGGGTTACAGTTAAGGGGAGGAAAGGGGACAGACAGACAGTGCAGAGACCCCCTGTGGACATCCCCCTCAGCAATAAGCATACCGTTTTAGATACTGCTGGGGGGGATGACCTACCAGAGGAAAGCCATAGCAGTCAGTTCCTCTGGCACTGAGCCTGACACTGTGGCAAAGAAGGAAAGGGGGGCAGAATAGAAAAGTACTCGTGGTAGGGGACTTGATAGTTAGGGTAATGGACAGGAAATTTTGTGGTCAGGATCGGGATTCCCGGAAAGTATGTTGACTCCCTGGTGCCAGGGTCCGGGACGTCTCTAATCGGGTGTATAAGGTTCTAAGAGGGGAGGGCGAACAGCCAGAAATCGTGTTACATATTGGCACTAATGATATAGCCAGGAAAAGGATTGACGATATAAAAAGAGATTTCAGGGAGTTAAGATGGAAGCTGCAAAGCAGGACAAACAGAGTAGTGTTCTCGAGTTTCCTACCGTGGCCACGAGATCGCGAGGCAAGGAACAGGGAGAGGGCGCAGCTTAACACGTGGCTGCGCAGCTGGTGTAGGAGGGAGGGCTTCAGATATGTAGATAATTGGGATGCCTTCTGGTGTAGGTGGGACCTGTACAAGAAGGACGGGTTGCATCTGAACTGGAAGGGGACCAATGTCCTGGGTGGAAGGTGTGCTCGAGCAGTTCGAGAGGGTTTCAACTAGTCTGGCAGGGGGGTGGGAACCTGACCTGTATACCAGAGGTGAGAGTTGATGCAGATGAGGTAATAGCAAGACGGAGACCAGGTAGTGGGAAGCATGTTCCAGGGAAGGAAGCAAGGGATAAGGTAAAATGTGTTTGCTTTAACGCAAGGAGTATCAAGAATAAAAGTGATGAACTTAGAGCATGGATCAGTACCTGGTGCTATGATGCTGT
>NW_025214299.1:26883-28003 GCF_004010195.1 Chiloscyllium plagiosum | reverse complement strand
TTTACGAAAGAAACGAACTTTGTAGTGAATGAAACCTTTGAAGAGCAGGTGTGCATGCTGGAATGGATGGAGATAGAGGAAGCTGATGTGCTGAAAATTTTGTCAAACATTAAGATTGATAAGCCGCCAGGCCCAGACCAGATTTGTCCTCGGCTGCTTTGGGAAACGAGAAATACGATTGCTTCGCCACTTGCGAAGATCTTTGTATTCTCGCTCTCCACTGGAGTCGTACCTGAGGACTGGAGAGAGGCAAATGTAATTCCTCTCTTCAAAAAAGGAAATAGGAAAATCCCCGGCAATTACAGACCAGTAAGTCTCACGTCTGTCGTCTGCAAGGTGTTGGAAAGGATTCTGAGGGATAGGATTTCTGACCATCTGGAAGAGCATGGCTTGATTAAATGCAGTCAATACGACTTTGTGAGGGCCAGGTCATGCCTCAGTAACCTTAACGAGTTCTTTGAGGATGTGACTAGAAAAGTTGATGAGGGTCGAGCTGTGGATGTGGTGTATATGGACTTCAGCAAGGCATTTGATAAGGTTCCCCATGGTAGGCTCATTCAGAAGGTCAGGAGGAATGGGATTCAGAGGAACTTAGCTCTATGAATACAGAATTGGCTGGCCAACAGAAGACAGCGAGTGGTAGTAGAAGGAAAATATTCTGCCTGGAAGTCTGTGGTGAGTGGTGTTCCACAGGGCTCTGTCCTTGGGTCTCTACTGTTTGTAATTTTTATTAATGACTTCAATGAGGGGATTGAAGGATTGGTCAGCAAGTTTGCAGATGACACAAAGATTTGAGGCATCGTTGACAGTATAGAGGGCTGTTGTAGGCTGCAGCGGGACATTGACAGGACGCAGAGATGGGCTGAGAGGTGGCAGATGGACTTCAACCTGGATAAATGTGAGGTGAAACAGTTTGGAAGGTCGAATTTGAAAGCTGAATACAGGGTTCAGGATAGGATTATTGGCAGTGTGGAGGAACAGAGGGATCTTGGTGTGCAGGTACATAGATCCCTTAAAAAGGCCACCCAAGTGGACAGGGTTGTAAAGAAAGCATATGGTGTTTTGGTTTTCATGAACAGGGGGATTGAGTTTAAGAGTCGTGAGATCTTGTTGCAGCTCT
>NW_025214299.1:20780-26717 GCF_004010195.1 Chiloscyllium plagiosum | reverse complement strand
TGGGGACATTTAAGAGACAGCTGGACATGCATATGGTCACAGGCATTTGAGGGTGCATACATGAGGATCAATGGTCGGCACAACATCGTGGGCTGAAGGGCCTGTTCTGTGCTGTACTGTTCTATGTTCCATGTTCTAACACTGGGAAACTGTTTCCGCTGATGTTACCTTTAATTGGAATTGTCTGAAACAACCAGAAGATGTCCTATGACAAAGAGAGAAAGAGAAAAAGACTGAAATTTGGTGGTCAGCTTCTCATTCTTGGCTGGCGAAATCTAATAAGAGATTGGAGGATTCAGTGTGGAAAAGTAGAAAAGTCAAAGAGACTAAGAGGAAAGTCATAATGCTCAATAGAGTATGCAGTGACAAAGTCATGGTCTTAAATACACCTACAGCCGAGAGTGATAGTGATGAGGAAACTCAAACTCTTGACTGGGAGGATCCATGAGATGATATTGAAAAGTGATGAGGATGTCGGGGTTACATTGTTGAAGAAATGATCAGCCAAATGACAGTACATTTCACACACAGTTCCTTTTATTGCAGGCAATGAGAGTCAGCCAACAAGGTCCCAAGCATATTGAGCCCAACACACACAATTACAATCACATTACTATACACACACCCAGGTCAATCATATTTCATTTCTTCATATTGACCAATTACTTTTTGATCACAAACCTTAATAACAGTTATTCCCTTAATAGGTCATCTACATTAAACTCCTGCAGTTGAGTGTGGTTTAGAGTTTTCTCTTTTCTTGCTTTACCGTAACAGGCTGGATAGGCCTAAGTGACCTGTGGTAAACATATGTAAATACCTGCACAGCAGCACAAGGATTCATCTGTACATTTCTCTGTTTCAATATAACTTTTTCCACACTCCCCCCTTTTGCCCTGAAAGGACAACCTTAAATGTCAATCTGAGCCAGTCTTTGGAATTCGATATCCTCATCCTCCAGGATTATCACCGTACGACCTTAGCGTTGACTGTAGCTTGCATTACACGCTACTAGAACTAAAACAATTACAATCAGGAACAGTATCCCAAGAAACCCACTAAACAATTGAGCTTCCCCAATTTCCAAAAATTCTGCTCAACCAACTAACAAATCCCCAGCAATCATTGAGTTCACGTAACTTGACCATTTCCTTTCGGATATGCTCAGCCAGGTTACTGATTTCTTCGGAGTTATCAAGGATGTAGGTGCAACATTCCTGACATATGAGGGCACAGGTGCCACCTTTCTCAGACATGATCCAGTACAGATCGGTGTGACTCTGCTCGATCACCAAGTTCACCAGGAAATGCAAGAACACAAACATCACTAAGAGAAAGCTGTCAGTTTAATACTCTCACCAAAACTTCCTTTTCACTCAAATACACGTTAACTTCAATTGCCATTACAACCCATTATTTCAATTTGTTTTGTTTCAGCTGCCACTCTCCATTGCTAATTGTTCAATCTCATCCAATGTTGCTATTTAATTATTACTGCCAATCTAATCCCAGACATCTGAAGGGATCTGTAGCACATGGTAAATTATTGTATAATGTTTTGAAACAAAAGTCAAACATTTCTGTTTGATTCAGGCAACACATACTTCATACTGATGTTAGTGGTGGGAAGGTTGCTTGAGAAGGTACTGAGGGATAAAATCTGTCTTTATTTGGAAAAGAATGGGCTTATCACTGATAGACAATATCGTTTTGTGTGGTTCAGATCGTGCCTTACTAACTTAGATTTTTTGAGCAAGTGACCAAGCTGATAGATGAACTTTGGTTAGACCGCACTTGGAATACTGCGTCCAGTTCTGGTCGCCCTATAATAGGAAAGATGTGGATGCTTTGGAGAGGGTTCAGAGGCGGTTTACCAGGATACTGCCTGCACTAGAGGGCTTATCTTATGAGGAGAGGTTGACTGAGCTCGGACTTTTTTCATTGGAGAAAAGGAGGAGAAGCGTGGACCTAATTGAGGTATACAAGATAATGAGAGGCATAGATAGAGTCGTTAGCCAGAGACTATTTCCCAGGGCAGAAATGACTAACACGAGGGGTCATAGTTTTAAGCTGGTTGGAGGAAAGGAGAGAGGGGATGTCAGAGGTGGGATCTTTACACATAGAGTTGTGAGAGCATGGAATGCGATGCCAGCAGCAGTTGTGGAAGCAAGATCACTGGGGACATTTAAGAGACAGCTGGACATGCATATGGTCACAGACATTTGAGGGTGCATACATGAGGATCAATGCTTGGCATAACATCGTGGGCTGAAGGGCCTGTTCTGTGCTGTCCTGTTCTATCTTCCATGTTCTAACACTGGGAAACTGTTCTCCCTGATTGTACCTTTAATTAGAATTGTCTGAAACAACCAGCAGATGTCCTATGACAAAGGGAGAAGGAGAAACAGACTGAAATGTGGTGGTCAGTTTCTCATTCTTGGCTGGCGAAGTCTAATAAGACATTGGAGGATTCAGTGTGGAAAAGTAGAGAAGTCGAAGAGACTAAGAGGAAAGTCATAATGATCAATAGAGTAGGCAGTGACAAAATCATGGTCTTAAATACACCTACATCCCAGAGTGATAGTGATGAGGATACTCAAACTCTTGACTGGGAGGATCCATGGGATGATATTGAAAAGTGATGAGGATGTCGGGGTTACATAGTTGATGAAATGATCAGCCAAACGACAGTACATTTCACACACAGTTCCTTTTATTGCAGGCAATGAGATTCAGCCAAAAAGGTCCCAAGCATATTTAGCCCAACACACGCAATTACAATAACATTTCTATACACAAGCCCAGGTCAATCATATTTCATTTCTTCTTAATGACCAATTACTTTTTGATCACAAACCTTAATAACAGTTATTCCCTTAATAGGTCATCTCATTAAACTCCTGCAGTTGAGTGTGGTTTAGAGTTTTCTCTTTTCTTGCTTTACTGTATCAGGCTGGGTAGGCCTATGTGACCTGTGGTAAATATATGTAAATACTTGCACAGCAGCACAAGGATTCATCTGTACATTTCTCTGTTTCAATATAACTTTTTCCACACTCCCACCTTTTGCCCTGAAAGGACCACCTTAAATGTCAATCTGAGCCAGTCTTTGGAATTCGATATCCTTATCCTCCAGGATTATCACCGTTGGACCATAGCGCTGACTGTAGCTTGCATTACACCATAGCTGGTGCAAAGGGTCCTGATACAGCCTACCAGAACCAAAATAATTACAATCAGGAGCAGCATCCCAAGACCCCACTAAACAATTGAGCTTCCCCAATTTCCAAAAATACTGCTCAACCAACTAACAAATCCCCAGCAATCATTGAGTTCACACTTTCGGATATGCTCAGCCAGGTTCGTGATTTCTTCGGAGTTATCAGGGATGTAGGTGCAACATTCCTGACCTATAAGGGCACAGGTGACACCTTTCTCAAACAAGATCCAGTCCAGAACGATGTGACTCTGCTCGATCACCAAGTTCACCAGGAAAGACAAGGACACAAACATCACTAAGAGAAATCTGTCAGTTTAATACTCTCACCAAAACTTCCTTTTCACTCAAATACACGTTAACTTCAATTGTCATTACAACCCATTATTCCAATTTGTTTTGCTTCAGCTACCACTCTCCATTGCTAATTGTTCAATCTCATCCAATGTTGATATTTAATTGTCACTGCCAATCTAATCCCAGACATCTCAAGGGATCTGTAACACATGGTAAATTTTGTATTATGTTTTGAAACAAAAGTCAAACATTTCTGTTTGATTCAGGCAAAGTTTACCAGGATGTTGCCTGGTATGGTAGAAAGATCGTATGAGGAAAGGCTGAGGCACTTGGGGCTGTTTTCACTGGAGAAAAGAAGGTTTAGGGGTGACTTGATTGAGGTGTACAAGATGATTAGGGGGTTAGATAGGGTCGACAGTATGAACCTTTTCCCGCGTATTGAGTCGGGTATTACAAGGGGGCATAGCTTTAAATTAAGGGGGAGTAGATATAGGACTGATGTTAGGGGTAGGTTGTTCACTCAGCGAGTCGTTAGTTCATGGAATGCCCTGCCAGTAACAGTGGTGGACTCTCCCTCTTTATGGGCATTTAAGAGGGCATTGGATAGGTATATGGAGGATAGTGGGTTAGTGTAGTTTAGGTGGGCTTGGATCGGCGCAACATCGAGGGCCCAAGGGCCTGTACTGCGCTGTATTCTTCTATGTTCTATGTTCTATGTTCTATCTGGGAGTTCAGGTCCATTGTATCCTGAAGGTGGCTGCAAAGGTGGATAGAGAGGTCAACAATGCATAGCGTATGCTTACCTTCATTGGACAGGGTATTGAGTATAAGTGCTGGCAGGTCTTGTTAAAATTGTGCAAGACTTTGGTCCGGCTGCATTTAGAATACTGTGTGCAGTTTTGGTCTCCACATTACCAAAAGGATGTGGACGCTTTGGAGAGGGTGCAGAGATGGTTTACGAGGATGTTTGTTTGAGGGAGGCGGTGGATGGGAGATCCCCTGAGGTGATGAGGTTCTGGATGGTCTGGGAGATGATGGTTTGGTGGTGAGAGGTGGGGTCATGGTCAAGTGGGTAGTAGGAGGAGGTGTCCGCGAGCAGTATCCCCTGAGGTGATGAGGTTCTGGATGGTCTGGGAGATGATGGTTTGTATCCCCTGAGGTGATGAGGTTACGAGGATGTTGCCTGGTATGGAAGGTCCTAGTTATGAAGAGAGGTTGAGTAGGTTAGGATTGTTTTCATTAGAAAAAAAGGAGATTGAGGAGGGACCTATTTGAGATGTATAAAATCATGAAGGTTATAGACAGGGTGGATAGAGATAAGCTTTTCAACAGGGTGAGGGGTTCAATAACAAGAGGTCACACTTTCAAGGTGAGAGGTGAAAGGTTTAAGGGGATATACACGGCAAGTTCTTTACACAGAGGATGGTGGGTGCCTGGAATGCATTGCCAGCAGAGGTAGTAAAGGCATGCATGGAAGATTCATTTAAGATGTGTCTGGACAGATACATGAGTAGGTGGGGAGCAGAGGGATACAGATGCTTAGGAATTGGGTGGATTTGGATCGGCTCAGGCTTCAAGTGCTGAAGGGCCTGTTCCTGGGATCAAGATGTTCTTTGTTCTTTGTTCATTTATTCTTTCTCTAAGATGGCCCATTAATCTTAAACTTACTTTGTAACTCATTCTAGACATTTAATATATTCCCTGACCGGCCCTACCTTTTCCCTGATCGTGATTTGGAGATGCCGGTGTTAGACTGGGGTGTACAAAGTTAAAATCATACAACACCAGGTCATAGTCCAACAAATTTAATTGGAAGCACTAGATTTCAAGCGCTGCTCCTTCGTCAGGTGGCTGTGGAGTACACAATTGTAAGACACAGAGTTTATAGCAAAAATTTCCAGTGTGATAGAACTGAAATTATACATTGAAAAATACCTTGATTGTTTGTTAAATCTCTCATCTGTTAGAATGATCATGTTAGTTTCACTTCTTTCATATGTAAATCACAAAGTTGTTTAAAAGTTACATTCTCAGGTTAACTATAACAATTGTTGTCAGCCAAATAAGATGCTAAGATGTTGAAGGTGTTAGCCCTCTGTGTTCCCTGTCTGTGCCATAATGTTTAGACTGATTCTAATCTAAAAAGTGAGTCAACAAAGTCTTACATGGATTCATGCACTTTTTGAGCAAAGTACAATCTAACTCTGTAAGTACAAATTCACCCCACAAACATATGTGTATGTGTGCATATAGGTTTGTGTGGGTCTTTATGTGTGTGTGTGTCTGTGGCGGGGGGTTGTGAGTGTGAGAGAGAGTGTATATGTGTGTGTGAGTGTAAAGGTATCTAAGTCTGTGAGGGGGTGCATGTGTGAGTGTGGGTGTGTGTGTCTGTAGGAGTGTGTGTGAGTGTCTGTGCATGTGCG
>NW_025214299.1:13414-18232 GCF_004010195.1 Chiloscyllium plagiosum | reverse complement strand
TTCCCTTTTCCTCTTGGCTATTTGCATGATTTCTCCTGTCATCCACAGTTCACGAATCTTGCCTTTCCTATCCCTTGTTTTCAAAGGGACATGCCTATCCTGCACTATCTTCAACCTATCTTTGAAAGTCTCCCACATATCAAAAGTGGGCTTTCCTTCAAATAGCTGTGTCTAATCCACATTTCCCAGTGCCTGCCTAATTTTGATATAATTGGCCTTGGCCCAGTTTACTACTCTTCCCTTAGCACCACTCTCATCTTTGTCTATGAGTATTCTAAAACACACAGAATTGTGGTAACTATTCCCAAAGAAATCCCCCACTGCAACGCCTACCACTTGGCCTGGCTCATTCCCCAACACCTGGTCCAATACGGCCCATTCCCTTGTCGGACTATTGACATACTGCTCTCAAACACTTTCCTAGATGCTCCTTACAAATTCTGCTCCATCCAGACCTCCGACACTAAGTGTATCCCAGTCAATGTTGGGAAAATTAAAATCTCCAATCACCACCACGCTGTTACCTCTCCATCTTTCCATAATCTGTTTCCCTATTTGTTCTTCTACCTCGCCCTCACTGTTGGGAGGCCTGTAGTACAGAACAAACAATGTAACTGCATCCTTCTTATTTCCCAGCTCCACCGATAAGACCTCACCGCTCAAACCCTCCATCGTGTCTTCCTTTAGCACAGCCATGATATCATCCCTGACCAGCAATGCTAACTTCATGATCCTTACAGTCTCCAGTTTCCACCTCACTGTCGATTTGTCTTCTCTTCTGCTTCCCAGCCCCCTACCACATTCGTTTAAATCCTCCCCAACAGCAGTAGCAAAAACTCAGCCAAGGACATTAGTTCCAGTCTGGTTCAGATGCAGACTGTCCAATTTGTAATCGTCCCACCTGCCACAGAACTGGTCCCAATGTCCCACAAATCTGAACCCGTCCTCCTACACCATCCCTCATGCCACGTTTCATCCTGCCTATTCTTTCATTTCTACCCTGGTGAGCACGTGGCATTGGTAGTAATCCTGAGATCACTACCTTTGAGGTCCTCCTCTTTAACGTCTCTCCTAGCTCCCTGAATTCTGCTTTCAGGACCTCATCTCATTTTTTTACTTATATCATTGATGCCTATGTGCACCACGACAACTGACTGTTCACCCTCCCCTTTCAGAATGCTCTGCAGCCAATCGATGATCTACCTGACTCGAGCACCTGGAACATACCATGTTGGAGTCTCCTTTTCGGCCACAGATCCGCCTACCTACTCCCCTCACAATAGGATCCCCTATGACTATGGCCCTACGAGTCTTTTTCCCACCCTTCTGAACAGCAGTGCCCGCCACGGTGCCATGATCCTGGCAAGTGCTGCCCTCCCCTTGTGAGCAATCTCCCCCAACAGTATCCAAATCCATATACCTGTTTTGGAGGGAGATGACCGGAGGGAACACCTGCACTGCCTTTCACCTCTTTCTCTTTCTTTTGGTCACCAATTGACTGTCTCCTTCAGCAACTCTAACTTGCGGTGTGACCAGTTCACTAAATGTATTATCCACAACCTCCCCAGCATCATGTATGTTCCACAGTGAGTCCATCTGCAGCTCCAGAGCCATCATGCGGTCAAACAAGAGCTGCAGCTGGACACACTTCTAAGAGACAGGGATGTCAGCCATTTCCCTGAGCTCCCTTGTCAGGCAGGAGGCATATGCCATGGGTCTGAGGTCCCTGCCATTATAGGCCTTAGCTTTTTATCAACAAACTAAAACCACACTATGCACTTGAATATATGAAAGAAAGAAAGATTAAAAAAAATCCTTACCTTACAGAATCCTTTTCTCTTGTGGTTACAGGAGGGTGGGCGAGAGGGAGATATTACATGTGTAGTATCTCGGGTTTAGCCGCTTCCCGGCAACCTCCTTGTCTCCAACGTTACCTCCACTCTTTCTCCTGCTGCTCCCAGACAGGAAATGCAGAGCTTTCTCAAGGAACAGCTACTACGTATCCTTGGTAAGTATGTACTGGTCAGGCAGGGAGGAAGTTGTCAAGCATGGGAACCATGTTGTACTAGGAAAGTTGAATCGATTATCAAGAGAAAGAAGAAGGCTTATGTTGGGATGAGATGTGTTGGTTCAGTTAGGGTGCTTGAGAAATACAAGCAGCCAGGAAAGACCTAAGGAGAGAGTTAAGAAGAGCCAGGAGGGGACATGATAAATTGTCGGTGGATAGGGTCAAGGAAAACCCGAAGTCTTTATATAGGTATATCAGGAATAAAATAATGACTTGAGGAAGATTAAGGTCAATCATGGATCGTAGTGCGAAGTTGTACATGGTATCAGAGGATATAGGGGAAGTGCTAAATGAATATTTTTTGTCAGTATTCACAGTAGAAAAAGACAATGTTGTTGAGGAGAATACTGAGATACAGGCTGTCAGACGAGATGGGATTGAGGCTCACAAGCTGGAGTTGTTAGCAATTCTGGAAAGTGTAAAAATAGATAGGTCCCTTGGACCGGATGGGATTTATCCTAGGATTTTCTGGGAAGCCAGGGAGGAGATTGCCGAGCCTTTGGCTTTGATCTTTATGTTGTCATTGTCAACAGGAATAGTGCCAGAAGACTGAAGGATAGCAAATGTGGTTCCCTTGTTCAACATGGGGAACAGAGATAACCCTGATAATTGAAGACCAGTGATACCATACGGATGTTGTGGGTAAAGTGTTGGAAAGGGTTATGTGAGAGAGGATTTTTAATCATCTAGAGAGTAATAAGTTGGTTAGGGATAGTCAACACGGTTTTGTGAAGGGTAGGTCATGTCTCACAAACCTTATTGTGTTTTTTGAGAAGGCGTCCAAACAGGTGGATTGAATTGAATTGATTCTGTTGTCACGTGTACCGAGGCACAGTGAAAAGCTTTGTTTTGCGAGCAATACAGGCAGATCACAGAGTTAAGTAGCACAGATAGTAAATAATAAGTATATAGCGATAAAAACAAAACACAGGTACCGGCGAATGTTAAGAGGTTGTGAGTCCACTCAGTATTCTAACAACAGTAGGGTAGAAACTATTGTGAAGCTGGCTGGTGCGTGTGTTCAGGCTTCTGTACCTTCTCCCCGATGGTAGAGGTTGAAGATGGATCTTTGAGAATACTGGTGGCCTTTCCTTGACAGCGGGCTTGGTAAATGAATTCTATGGATGGGAAGTTGGCCTTTGTGATTGTCTGGGCTGAGATCACCACTCTCTATTACTATGTCCGATATGGAATGGTACAGTTGCCATACCAGGTAGTGATACATACAGACAGAAAGCTCTCGCTGGCACACCTATAAAAGTTGGCAAGGGTATTTTCTCAACTGCCTGAGGAAGAAGAGATGTCGTTAGGCCACATGAAAGGTCCAAAAGGGCTTGTTATGGATAACCATTCCCCGGAGCTTGACACTCTCCACTCGTTCCATCTCTGTGCTGTTAATGTGAAGGGGGCATGAGTAACATCCCACCGAAAGTCAATAATGAGTTCCTTGGTTTTGCTGGCAGTGAGAGCGAGGTTGTTCTCAGTGCACCATTTTACCAGGTCTTTCTCCCCACGTCTCTAGTCTGTTTCGTCGCCATCTGAGATTCGACCGACTATGGTGGTGTCATCAGCAAACTTGGAAATGGCAGTAGTCTGGTATTTGGTGACACAGTCATGGATATACAGTGAATACAGTAGGGGGCTGAGTATGCACCCCTGGGGAGCTCCAGTGTTGAGTGTTAGTGAGGATGAAATATTATCTCCAAACTTAACTGATTGTGGCCTGTGCGTCAGGAAACTGAGGGTCCAGTTGCAGGGAGTGGGACTTAGTCCAAGATCACTAAGTTTAGTAATCAGTCTCAAGGGGATAATAGTGTTGAAGGCTGAACTGTAGTCAATGAGTAGGATTCTTACGTAGCTATTCTTGGTGTCAAGGTGTCCGAGGAAGGAGTGAAGGGCAAGTGATATGGCATCTGACGTGGATCTGTTGGTCCGATAGGCAAATTGAAGTGGATCAAGAGTAGTGGGGAGGCTGGAGTTGATTAATGCCATGACCAGCCTTGCAAAGCTTTTCAAAGGTGGATGAGAATAAAGCAGCTGATATGGTTTACATCGATTTTAGTAATGCATTTAATATGTTTCCCCATGGTAGGCTATTGCACAAAATGTGGAGACGTGAGATTGAGGGGGACTTAGTGATTTAGATCAGAAATTGGTGAGCTGAAAGAAGACAGAGGGTGGTGGTTGATGAGAAATATTCATCCTGGAGTTCAGTTACTAGTGGTGTACTGTAAAGATCTGTTTTGGTCCACTGCTGTTTGTCATTTTTATAAGTGACCTGGATGAGGGCATTGAAGGATGGGTTAGGAAATTTGCGGATGACTCTAAAGTCGGTAGATTCGTGGATAGAGATGAAGGATGTTGTAGGTTACAGACGAACCAACGCAACCACCCTATAGCACAGCATTTCAACTCCCCCTCCCACTCCACCGAGGATATGCAGGTCATTGGACTCATTCACCGCCAAACCACAACAACGCGACGGTCGGAGGAGGAGCGTCTTATCTTCCGACTGGGAACCCTCCAACCACAGGGGATGAACTTGGACTTCACCAGTTTCTTCACCCCCCCTCCCCCCACCTTGTCTCAGCCGAATCCCTCCAGCCCGGCACCACCTTCCTGACCTGCAGTCTTCTTCTCGACCTCTCCGCCCCCATCCTACTCCGACCTATCACCCTCACCTTGACCTCTTTCCACCTATCACATTTCCAACGCCCCCCCTCCAAGTCCCTCCTCCCTACCTTTTATCT
>NW_025214299.1:10015-12499 GCF_004010195.1 Chiloscyllium plagiosum | reverse complement strand
CACACAATCTCACACACACACACACACACATACACACAGACACAATCTCTCACACACACACACACACAATCTCACAATTGTGCAATTATTGAAAGTGGGCATCCTTTATTTTGACATTAACATTTACTGTATGAGGCCAAATTCCGTACTGGGGTCTCTCACCCTTCTCTCTTGGGGGACTCTCACCCTTCTCTCTTGGGGGACACTAACCCATTCTCTCTTGGGGACAATAACCCATTCTCTCTTGGGGGACACTCACCCTTCTCTCTTGGGGGAACTCTCACCCATTCTCTCTTGGGGGACTCTAACCCATTCTCTCTTGGGGAACTCTAACCATTCTCTCTTGGGGGACTCTAACCCATTCTCTCTTGGGGGAACTCTAACCCATTCTCTCTTGGGGGACTCTAACCCATTCTCTCTTGGGGGACACTAACCCATTCTCTCTTGGGGGACTCTCAACCTTCTCTCTTGGGGGAACTCTAACCCATTCTCTCTTGGGGGACTCTAACCCATTCTCTCTTGGGGAACTCTAACCCATTCTCTCTTGTAACCCATTCTCTCTTGGGGGACTCTAACCCATTCTCTCTTGGGGGACACTAACCCATTCTCTCTTGGGGGACTCTAACTCATTCTCTCTTGGGGGACTCTAACTCATTCTCTCTTGGGGGACTCTCACCCTTCTCTCTTGGGGGAACTCTAACCCATTCTCTCTTGGGGAACTCTAACCCATTCTCTCTTGGGGAACTCTAACCCATTCTCTCTTGGGGGACTCTAACCCATTCTCTCTTGGGGGACTCTAACCCATTCTCTCTTGGGGGACACTAACCCATTCTCTCTTGGGGGACTCTAACCAATTCTCTCTTGGGGAACTCAAACCCATTCTCTCTTGGGGGACTCTAACCAATTCTCTCTTGGGGGACTCTAACCCATTCCCTCTTGGGGCTCTCCAATCCATCTCTCTGAGAGGGCTCTAACCCATTTTCTCTGGATCCCAGAGGCAGGTTCATTGCCCCTTTCTCTAATTCCCGAAGGTGGGATCGAAGCCCTTTTCATTAATTCCTAATTATTCGAGCACTCTGGAATCACATTCACCACAAATTCAAATCTATATTATCATTTCTCCTGAATTGGCTTACCTGAAACTCGAACACAGGTCACATCCCTGTTTCTCACTGGTAACTGAACCAAAGGGATAAAAGTTCCTACCTTTTATATACCGAGGCTGGTTCGTTTATTGGTGAGGTGCGGTGCACAGAACCGTACGTCAAGCCAAAGGTTGAGCCATCTCGGTGGAACATCCAAGAATTGCTGAAGGAACAACCAGTTCGATGACAGTACATTTCACACACAGTTCCTTTTATTGCAAGCAACGAGAGATAGTTAGCAGGGTCCCAAGAACATCACATCATAAGCACTACACAGGCAATTACCATTACATTTTATATACAAGTCCATGTCAATCATATATCGGTTTTCCTTATTATCTAATTACAAACCTTACTAAGAGTTGTTCCCTTCATAGTTCATCTGCCTTAAGGTCCTGCAGTTGAGTGTGGTTTAGAGATTTCTCTTTTCTTGTCTAACTGTAACAGGCTGGGTAGGCCTATGTGACCTGTGGTAAACATATGTCAATAACCACACAGCAGCACAAGGTTTCATCTGTACATTTTTCTGTCGCAATGTAACCCTTTCCACAACGTTCAGTGACTTCGCTTGATCTCTGAATGATAGTCGGATATTGAGTGAGATACGGGGATGCCCACCATTGTAAATACTAATATAAACAGGTTGCAAACTCGTATGAAACCAATGTTTTGTGCTGTCTGTGTAGGATGGGAAATTTAAAAACTATAATGAGATCTCCAGTATCCTGCAACATTGCCAGCTCCAGTTACAAGTTCAGCAGGAGAAAATAAGGAATATATTTGTTGCTGATGAAACTAGACTGTCCCATAGACTCCCTGGGACTGATCCAGGGAGGGGATATGGCCAGGGTAAGGGAAGGGGTAAACCGGACCTTGTTACACCTGGGGCCAGTGCAGTCATTGATCCCAGCTCTGTCCCAGTAGGGCACAGGGGGGAGCTTTGCAACTATTATTGTCTCCAATCCCTTTCCCCTTTTACATCAGATACAGCAGCAGGCAAGAGGGTGACAATCCCAGATCAAGGGGATTGTGCTCTTTGAACAAAATAGAATGTATCTGTAAATCAAATCTGCAAATGCAAATTCACCCCACAGACTTATATCCGTGTATACGTGCATGTGAGAGATAGAGAGAGTGTGTGGGAGAGAGTGTGAATGCTTGCGTGCGTGTGTGTGAGTGTGTGTGTGTGAGTGAGTGTCTGTGTGTGTACAGTGTAGTGGGGTCACGTGTCATGTGATATGAACCCAAGTTCCTTTTTAAGGCCATCCTCATGGGTTACCAAACATAGCTATCAGCCGCTGCTCGGCCACTCTGTGTTGATGCCTGTCCCAAAGTCTGT
>NW_025214299.1:6336-9218 GCF_004010195.1 Chiloscyllium plagiosum | reverse complement strand
GACAGAGAAAACAATAGCCTTAAAGATCAATTGGCCAACATCTGTAGTGAGTTAACAGCTACGAAAGAAGAAATGGCAAAAGCACAGAAGGAAATTGAATGCCTTAAAACAGGTAGAAGACCATATCCTGGCCTTATTTGCGGCCCTCCGCCCTATAATAATTCCCCAAGAGGACCCAGAACACAGTCAGGTCCTGCCTCAGACTCCTCCCCCCAAGGGGAAGAAAGACAGGAGCCCTCAGGCCACATATAGCTGGTCCGATATGAGAGGTCCAAAGGCCAGAAAGAAACTGACTTAGATGCAGACAGCAGGCCAACAGGCAGGACCCGACATAACTTTAAGAAGTGGGATCTCCATGAAACTCCTGACACAAAATTGGTGAATCATAGTCCAAGGTACTGCCATCACCAAAAAAAGGAGGACACAAGACCTGGTCAGAATTAGAGGAACTCAAAAACATTTACTATCTCTATCCATTAGACAGGGTCCAAATTCTTACAGCCATGGTAGGTTCCACTGCTGGAGTCAGACTCCTTGCAAAAGTAAAGGACAGGTTGGGACTAAACGACAGAGATTTGGGTGAGGGATGGGATGCCCTCTGCAATTGGCTGCATGAATATGGTTCCCACTGATTGGACAAAGATATCATCTTGCCAAGAAAACGGCTCTGAGGATGTGAGAGATTTTCTTCAAAGATGTATTGACAGATGGATCGAACATTCAGGCTTGGACAGTAAGTGCACCCCAGAGGAAGGAGATGGGGGTACACACTCTCCCCTCAAAATGGCTGTTGTAGCTTGATGCCCAAACTCACCAAAATGTGTAAATTGCACCACAAAGATTGGGAGTTTGAGTCCAGACATGACTTAGCCACCTGCACCACACGCTGCCCTCGAAGCGGCTGCGGGGGCGACGAGACTGTCACAAAACTCCTTCTGGAATATGCCTCCGCAGAAGAAGTCTGGAGAGGAATGCAGTGGTGTTTGTCGAGGTTCGTCCCGAGCAGCACCGTGACGTGGGACTCCGTGCTCTAGGGTCTGTTCCCCGGGATGCGCACTGAGACGAACATCAACTGTGCCTGGAGGATCATCAACTCGGTGAAGGACGCTCTCTGGGCAGTCTGAAACCTGTTGATCTTCCAGCTGAAGGAGTTGACCCCGACTGAGTGTTGCAGGCGGGCACGTTCCAAGGTCCAGGACTGCGTTTTGAGGGATGCGCTGAAGCTGGGGCAGTTGCCGCCAAGGCGCGGTGGGGAAAGACCATCGTGTAACACATGCCTGTCTGAGAAGAACAGGGGGCCCACGCAGTCATTTGGGCTCCGCTGACGTCTCAGCTAAATATATGGACATATGACTGATAAACGTACAGACCTGTATATAAAAATAATGATAAATTCTGATCTCTGTCTGTAAATGCTTACGTATGTATGGCATGGCCAACTGTACAGACCATCAAATTATTTTATGAATAAAGTCTATTTTTGAAATAAAAAGAATAAACGTAGCCACCCTCACCAACAAAGCCAGGTATTTGGAAAGGGATATAGAGGACTGATTGTGGATTATGCAAATGACAGCACCCTCCCCAAAGCCTGAGAATAATCCCAATAAATGTTCTGGACACTGTTTTAAATGTGGTCTTGAAGGCCACTGGAGGAAGAAACCTGTCTGGTTGGGATTCCCTGAAAGTGAAGGACCAGTTCCCCTTGGTGGAGCAACTTAAAGAATGCTCCAGCGATCAGCTACAACAGCTGGTGGAGCCCACAAAAACCTCGAGCTGCCCATCCCCTCCCTCTAGGGTCCATCTGTGTGCAGCCTCAGAAGGACAAAATGATGGCTGCTCCATACAGGTGGGGATGGGTGATGGGGAAATTAATTGCCAGGGGGGTGTACCCCATGTTGTAACAATCTGGAGGCTTTTATCCAAGAGTTGAGATTGTTTAGACAGATTTTAATAGATTTGATGGTACAAAACATCCCAGCAGATTTAAACACTTGCAGGTTAGTGTCCTCGATCTTTAAATAAAACCTAGGTGAGGCAATGCGTTTAATTTTGGTAACTTGTGGTTGAAATTAAAAGTGAGAAAAATGTCTCTTAAAATTGCTAAAGAGGTTCTGGGATTTGAAGATGACTCTCAAATTTGACAAGAAAGTTGAGAAGAAAAGAAAAAGGAGGAGAAAGTGAGGACTGCAGATGCTGGAGATCAGAGCTGAAAATGTGTTGCTGGAAAAGCACAGCAGGTCAGGCAGCAAGTTGCTGGAAAAGCGCAGCAGGTCAGGCAGCAGTTGCTGGAAAAGCCATTCCTGAAGAAGGGCTTATGCCCGAAACGTCGATTCTCCTGTTCCTTGGATGCTGCCTGACCTGCTGCGCTCTTCCAAGAAAAGGAAAAGGCCATACTTTTAGAATTAGCAAATCAGTTAGATTTGGGTTTGATCAAGGACAAATGTAAAGCTAAAATGGTAGGGGAATTACTCAAGCATTTAGGTGTGTCAGAGAAACAGACAAGTGCATTCGAGATAGAAAAACTTCAATTATAATTGAGGAAAATGGAGTTAGAAGATAAACATGGAGAGAGAGAGAGAGAAAGAGGAAAGAGAGAGACAGAAGGTTCTTGGCTGAACAGAGAGAGAAGAAAGGGAGAAAGAAAGAAAGAGAGAGAAGAGAGAGGAAGAGAGAGAGGAAAAAGAAAATGAGAGAAGGTTTTTAGCCAAGCAGAAAGAGAGAGCATTTGACTTGAGAAGTTGCGACTTTGTCAGCAAAGTCAAGTTAACGGGATGGAGATAAAAAAAAGTAGGTAGTGAGAGATACAAATACATCAAAATTCTGCCACATTTTGATGAGAAAGATGTTGAAGCCTTTTGTAATTCATTTGAAACATTGGC
>NW_025214299.1:0-5737 GCF_004010195.1 Chiloscyllium plagiosum | reverse complement strand
AATAGTCAGAGATGAGCGAACTTGCACTCATTCTAATCTGTTTCCCAAGCGTGTGGTGACTTGTGAGATAGATGGACAGAAATGTCGCATTCCCCTGTGTAAGATCAGGCTGGAGGGCCAACTCAAGACTGGGGAAGTAACAATGGGAGTGATTGAGAGAGTATCAGTTCCAGAAATCCAGTTTGTTCTTGGGAATGATTTAGCAGGATCGAAGATGGGAGTGTTACCTCCTGTTGTGGAGAAGCCAAAGGAAGACCAATAAACTGAGGAGTTAAAACAGAAATATCCTGGTATTTTCCAAGACTGTTTAGTAACAAGATCTCACTATTATAAGACACAGCACGAAGCAAAAGCTAAAGGTAAAGATGAAGGAGTTGAAGTTCAGTTCATGGACAGCCAGTTTGATGTAATGGTGCAGGAAAAACGTGAATGGGACCCTTGCTTTTTGAACACACCGCATTTGTCAATTCTTATGAACGATCTCGAACCAAGAGGCCCCTCTTGAAGGGTCTTAGATCTACATTTTGGTGCCGTGACACGTTTCGGCTCGGACAGACTGTGAACAGCAGTGTAAGAGTTAAATGTCCTTCACTGTTGAGTGTTGAGGAATTCGGCCGGCCAGACGTTTGGTTTTCCTCTCATTCAAGTGGTGTCTGACGTGACCCCTCGCTGTTTATTTTCCAGTCCAGCCCGAAAGGATTGGTCTTAGCAAGGGTTGAGTCTGGGAGACTTTTTAAATGTTAAAAAGTGAGGAGGGAATAATTGAAGTTGTGTGTACTTTGGTACTTACGGACAGTGGGATTGAAAATTGCTGAACTCTGAGGGGAGGGTTGAAATCTGAATTCCCAAACTTTGTTAACTTTTGGGTTTTTAAAAAAAACTTCTTTCACCCGAGCTTCGTTGATTTCCGAAATAAAAAAAAATCTCCCGAGATTTGTTATTTTCCGGCTTTTATAAAACAAACTTCGATCGCTGAAACTTTGATTATTTTGGCGTTCGGGTTGTGTGAACTTCGCTTGTTTTCAGTTTTTAAAAAAATTGAATCTCTCGAACTTTGTTAATTTTCGGCTTTAAAACAAAAATTCAACTGCTTAAACTTCGTTTATTTCGGGGTGAGAAAAATCGGATGCTTGTATATTCAGCAGTTTTCAGAGGCATCTAAAGAATCAATATAGACAGTTATTAAAGAGGCCCCTAGTATTTGAAGTTTATAGGGAGCAAGAGGCCCCCGGTATTTGAAGTTTATCGGGAGCAAGAGGCCACTGGTATTTGAAGTTATAGGGAGTAAGAGGCCCCCGGTATGTAAAGTTGTTAGGGAGCAAGAGGACCCTGGTATTTGAAGTTATAGGGAGCAAGAGGCTCCTGGTATTTGAAGTTTATAGGGAGCAAGAGGCCCCTGGTATTTGAATTATAGGGAGTAAGAGGCTCCCGGTATGTAAAGTTTATAGGGAGCAAGAGGCCCCTGGTATTTGAAGTTATTGGGAGCAAGAGGCCCCTGGTATTTGAAGTTTATAGGGAGCAAGAGGCCCCTGGTATTTGAAGTTATAGGGAGTAAGAGGCTCCCGGTATGTAAAGTTTTTAGGGAGCAAGAGGCCCCTGGTATTTGAAGTTATTGGGAGCAAGAGGCCCCTGGTATTTGAAGTTTATAGGGAGCAAGAGGCCCCTGATATTTGAAGTTTATAGGGAGCAAGAGGCCCCCGGTATTTGAAGTTTATAGGGAGCAAGAGGCCATCGATATTTGAAGTTTCTAAGGAGGCAAGAGGCCCCAGGAATTTAATTATAGGTTATTATTAATCTAATAAAATATAATACTTGATAAGTTAATAAATAACAATAAATTAATCATAAAAAATACATAAGTTGGTTTTTTAAAAGAAAAGAAATATCGCGATATTCCATAATGAAGGTTTTTTGTATAAAAAGGTTTGTTAAATTGATTAGCGTTTGTGGAAGTCTGATCAGTGAGTAATCTTTTTAAAAAATTAGTTGCTATAAAAACTGAAGTAATTTTAAAATGGGTAATTACATAGACAGAGCAGATGGTTCATCGTCAATATTAGTGAAAAAATGTGAAAATGTCCCGACAAGTCTGAGGCCTTTAGACAACTGTCTGGAGGTCAGAACAAAACATTGGGTGATGAAGAATATTATAAGGTGGTCCCTAAATCTGTTCAGTTGGTTAAATCAGCTCAGCAATTGATTTGGCAACGTAACGTGGGGATGGGAGCGAAAGAGTTAATTGGACTATGGCGACGGTTTTGCGAGGAGAGACACAAAGAGTCAGTTTTGAGCTCGTGGTGGGACACTGCAACCAAATTGGGGATTGAATTAACTGCAAATGGTGCTCTGAAATCTGTTGAGATTCTTAAAAGTGAAATGCTCGAGCAAAACAATCACAGAAACAAAAGGAGAAGTCACAAGTGACCGATAAATAAACAGAGCTGCGCATTTCAGTTGTTGGCATTAGTTTTAACGAGAAAGACAATGATAATTCGGAATTAGATGAGTGGTGCTTTTTTTATACTTTTTTTTGCGGCTCCCGTTTCAAAATCTTCCTTACAGGCTGATCAGTCTTTGGAATGTACAGCTGTTTCACTTCATTCTTTTTTATTAACTTTACTGCTGTAGTCCAGGAACAACAGCGACAAGATAATAATCTCGCTGCTGTATCTGCTGGATTGTTGTTTGTTGTACCTGTAATACAAGCTTGGCTTGTCTTGCTTTGTTGCTTTTTTGTTCATTTTGGTCACTGTTCTTTGTTTATGGAATATAGAGGGTGGCCGTTGTTCTTTCTTGATGTGTTAAAAGATAAGCTGAAACTTTATTGCTGGAACAGCACAGCAGGTCAGGCAACATCTCGGGACCAGAAGATTCGACGTTTCGGGCACATGCCCTTCTTCAGGAATGGCATGAAGAAGGGCATGTGCCAGAAACGTCGAATCTTCTGTTCCCGAGATGCTGCCTGACCTGCTGTGCTGTTCCAGCAATAAAGTTTCAGCTTTGATCTCCAGCGTCTGCAGACCTCACTTTCTCCTGTTAAAAGATAAGGCTGGCTAGCGGAAACAATTCTTCCACACTTGTTTAAGCAATGATGCCACAGCCAGGATTTATCAGACTAATCTCCCAAGCTAAAAACTGAGATATGGTGTATGTGTGTGTGAGCGTGTGTGAGAGAGAAAAAGAGTTGTAGAGCTAATAGAAAGTTGAACCTCTTGTGATTCGGTTTGAATGCACATTTGTTTGTTGGTGATTGAATGTTTGTACTTTGTTCCCTGGAGCTTCAGATCCGGGATTGTTTTGAATCTGATTTCTCTTATGGAAATTTCACATGATTTCTATTTAGGTTAAGGATTTTTCAGTGATTATGAAATAAAATATTAACTCCTGTTCTTTTTACAGATCATGACTGCCTTACTGTCAGTTTCTAACGAATCTCTTTTATCCTTACATAAAAGCCAGCCTTATTTGATTTCAAAGCAGCTTAATATGGAGGAAAACAACGCAATAACCTTTTTTTGTGATTCAGATTCATTTATTTCCACTTAAGTTTAAGACTGATATGTTTCATTGGTGATTATGATGTGCCACCCGTAGCTTTATTCAGGAAGTCCCCTCCCTCAATGACAGTTGAACGTTCAGTCCAAAATTAGCTTGTGATAAGTCATCAAAAAAATCCCATGGTTAATATCTGTGCCCTTGAATTCAGCCATTATTCATGCATAAGAAGTTTTTTTTTTACTTGAATAGACCAATCCTTTTCAAGCAGCTCTGGTTATTTCACGACCTAGAACCATTAAAATTGAGCAATGACTGGTCAGGACTACTGAAGAAATATAATTTTGGATTTAAATTAAGGGACTAAAACTGGGTAATTATAGTGGATTTCAAAGTTGGGAACAGTATGCATTTTACATTTTAAATATTAAATACTGAATAAATGAATTTTGAATTTATATATAATATATATAAATATATATTTATAAATTATATAAGAAAATAAAATGTTGTATGTTATTCAGGTATATATTGTAAAAAATAGTGACCATTGATATGTCACCACAGAGGAGATCTGATCTCAAACAAGACAATGGGACATAAGCTCTGTTGATCCACCAATGTCCACAAAAGTAATTGAAAACTTATTTTCCATAATCTTCTTCATCTGGATCCCCACTCAGTAATGCATAAAGTATGCTTGGTACCACTCCACTCAGTGCTCTCTCCAAAATTCAGACTGAATTCTATCCATACCATTCGGTGTCCCAAATGGATGAAAAAGGACTACTGCCTGACTTAAGCAGGCACTGCTGTCACCCAGCATTCCAACCTTTGGAAAATACGGACCGCCAAACATATCGAGGAATAGGATGGTATATCAATCACTTTCTTTTGTAGCATCACTGCCCAATTGCCATGGAGTTGGAAAGCTCCATAATGTCACAGCTATGTGATGCAGTGACCAGGACAAGTGAATGAGACAAATCTCGTCTTGCAGTTTTTGATGAGCTGAACATTCAAATCTTAAAACTAGCTTTCAGATTATGACAATCGAGATTCCAAAATGTATAGTTCAGAACAGGCTTTAAAGTTAGACAAGCAAACATTGATAAATGCGTTAAGTGAAGTTAAAATGAAAAAGGAGGCAAGGAGATCAATTACAGAAGGGAAGAGAATAAAGCAATAAGAAGGATAAAACAGCAGAGTAACAGTTCTAAAATGTTGGGTCACTTGTTGGGTTTCCACCCTGAATTGCAGATAATTATTATGTTTATTATTATAATAAATATTTATTATTGTATTAGCCCGATTCAAAATTAATTGGCAGGATTCCGTCACACATTGTTAGTGACATGTCATATTGATTCATAGTTAATTTAAAATATGACTGCATTACTTCATTCCTGATAAAGGGCTTTTGCCCCAAACGTCGATTTTCTTGCTCCTCTGCTGTGCTTTTCCAGCACCACTCTAATCTAGACTCTGGTTTCCAGCATCTGCTGTCCTTGTTTTTACCCTGCATTAATTCGTTGTTATTTTAGAATGAAAAGCTACATTACTGACCAATTGAGGAAATGCTGCATATGATTGTGGATAGAGATAGATACATAGATATGTCAGATTAAACTCCCAAAGGCTGGGGAGGTGACTGTGAATTGGTGTATATATGTATAAAAAATTAGACGTCATGAGAAAACAATATAAGGTCACTAAGGTTGAGGAACATATAAACAAGGTTAAAGCAACAATACCGTAAAATAAAATAACTTAGATTCTACTCAGAATCCCGAGCCCATGTCTGGCATACCAACCCTTTTTGAGAATTGGGATTTTGTTCCTGTATACGTGCAGAGCCCTCTTGCTATGTAGCTGGCACTGCAGCCTCGCGGTGCCAGGGTCCCGGGTTTAATGTCTGTCTGTGAGGGGTTTGCACATTCTCCCTGTGTCTGTGTGGGTTTCCTCTGGGAGCTCCGGTTTCTTCCCACAATCCAAAGATGTGCAGGTCAGGTGAATTGGCCATGCTAAATTACCCATTGTGTTAGTTCCATTGATCAGAGGGAAATGGGTCAAGGTGGGGTATTCTTCGTAAGATTGGTGTGGACTTTTTTTTTTAGATTCCCTTTAGTGTGGAAACAGGCCCTTCAGCCCAACAAGTCCACACCGCCCCACCGAAGCGCAACCCAACCATACCTCTGCTTTTACCCCCTACGGGCAATTTAGCATGGCCAATTCACTTGAC
>NW_025214298.1:38366-41314 GCF_004010195.1 Chiloscyllium plagiosum | reverse complement strand
AGTGGAGAGGTCACAATCGGTTCTCATTAAGTGTGATTTTGCTCAGGCTCCTTGATGCCATCTTCAGTTTAATACTGCCTTGAGTTCAGAGCCAGTCTCTCTACCTGAGCCCATGTGTTCTCTCTTCTGTTCATATCAATAGGTCATGGTGAAGAAGCAGAAAATGTTTTCTTCAAACAGAGGGTAGTGAATGTCAGGAATTCTCTTACACAGAGAGTTAGGGGAGCTAAATCACTGAAAGCTTCCAGTGGTGTTCTGCAGGGATCAGTTCTGGGACTTCTGCTCGTTGTGACTTTTATAAATGACTTGGATGAGGAAGTGGAAGGGTGGTGTAGCAGGTTTGCTGATAACACGAATGTTTATAGAGTGGTACATAGTGTGGAGGGCTGTTGTAAGTTGCAATGCTACATTGAATAATGCCAAGCTGGGCTAAGAAGCGGCAGGTGGAGTTCAAATTGGAAAAGTGAATTTGAATGCAGAATACAGGGTTATAGGCAGGGTTCTTGACAGTGTGGAGGAATAGATGGATCTTGGGTTCCATATCCTTAGATCCTGCAAAGTTGCGACCTACATTGACTGGGTTGTTAAGAGGGCGAATGGTGTGTTAGCTTTCATTAACAGTAGGATTGTTTTTAAGAGCTGCGATGTTATGCTGCAGCTCTATATAGCCCTGGTTAGACCACACTTGACATATTGTATCCAGTTCTGGTCACACAATTATAGGAAGGATACGGAAAATTCAGAAAGGATGCATTGGAAATTTACTAGAATGCTGCCTGGACTGGAGGGTAGGTCTTATGAAGAAAGGTTGACAGAGTTAGGGCTTTTATCATTGGCGGGAAGAAGGCTGAGAGGTGACTTGATATAGATAAACAAGATTTTATATATATATATATATATATGTGTGTGTGTGTGTATGTATATGTATGTGTGTATATGTATATATATATATATATATATATAATAGCCAGAGACTTTTTTCCAAGGCAGAAATGGCTGTCAGGAGGGTGCATCATATACACACATACATATACATACATATATGTATATATATATATATATATATATATAAATAAAATAGCCAGAGACTTTTTCCCAAGGCAGAAATGGCTGTCAGGAGGGTGCATCATTTGGAGCAAAGTTTTACGGAGATCTCAGACGTCGGTTCCTTACACGGAGATTGGTGGGTGCGTGAAATGCACTGCCAGTAGTGTATTTTGTCAGGTATATTAGGAACATGTAAGCGACTCTTACATAGGCACATGGGAGGATAGTACAATTTCGTGTATGTAGGCTAACCTGATCTGAGAGTAGGATAAAAGCACGATGCAACGTCGAGGGCAGAGGTTCCTGTACTGTCCTGTAATGTTCTATGTTCTATCTTCTATGAAACTATTTAAAGAGTGGGGTAGATGAATTTTGGCCTGTCAGAGAGGTGAGAGCTATGAGGAATCGGGCATTAAAGAGGATTTGCGACATAGCCATGATCTTAGTGAAGGGCAAGGCAGAATTGGGATTTGAACGATTTGCTCCTGTTTCTGATGTACTCCCATTCTGTTATTGGAAGCTTAGTGAGTGTTACTTTCCTGGAAGGTTTGTTATTGAATATTGCAGTCAGGCATACCACAGGATTCTGCAAGCCATCTCTAGGTGAGTTCTGGGGGCTGTATTCACAGTGAATCTGGGTCTACAACATGAACAAGGAATGGGGCACAAGTTGCAGAGAGGGGAAGCTCTGTAAAGAGAGATGAGGGGTGTCTTTCATATCCAGTATGAGTTTTCCAGTTGTATTTTCCAAATCTCCCAAACCGTGTGGTGCTGAATGGTATAACTTGTTCCTGCATACTAGGTTAGAGCAGTAAGTGGAAATCAACTATTCCTGTCTAGCAGGTTTTAGGGGCTGAATGGAACCCAGAGACATGGGACTGAGGAGCAGGAGTGGGTGATTAGACCCGTTGAGACTTCTCCACCAGACACAAAGATTGTGGCTGATCAGGTTGTGGTCTCAGCCTCACCTTCCACTCTGTATCCCATTATTACTTCTCTACTAACTCAGCTTTGAATAAATGTAAACAAAGAGGAATGTCAACCTTCTGGGGAAGGGAATTCCCACTTGAAAGGTCCTTTTAGAATTTTCTCCATCCTTCTGACAGAATCAGAGAGTCATACAGCATGGAAACAGATCCTTTGTTCAGCTTACCCATGCCGACCAGTTATCCCAACCTTATCTAGTCCCATTTGCCATCATTTGCTCCATATCCCTCTGAACCATTCCTGTTTATGTATCTATCCATATGTATTTTAAACATGTAATTGAACCCGCTGTCAACATTTTTTCTGACAACACTTTCCCTACACTCACCATCCTCAGCATGAAAATGTAACTGCTAAGGTCCGCTCTAAATCTTTCCCCCAAACCTTCTACATATGCCGTATAGTTCTGGACTCCCTACCTTTGGAAAAATACATTGGCCATTCAGATTATCCATGTCCCACAGGATTTGAAAAAAAAAACTATTTCATGTCACCATTCACCTTCTGCCAGTCCACGGAAAGAGGCCTCAACTTGTTCATCCTTTCCATGAAGCTCAAACCCTCCAGTACTGGAAAATCCTTGTAAACCTTTTCTGTGTCCTCTCAACATCATCCCAACAGGAGAGCCAACAGAATTATGCACAGTATTCTAAAAGTGGCGTCAACAGTGTCCTGTCGAGAGCTAACGTGCTACACTAATTCGTGTACTCAATGTTCTGGCTAATTAACGCAAGCGTGCCAAACATGTTCTTCACCACCTTGTCTATCTGCGACTCAACTTTCAAGGAACTGTGAACCTGTACCCGTAGGTCTCTTTGTTCAGCAACATTCTCCAGTGCACGACATGGTTTAACTTACTAAAAATGCAAAAATCTCACAAATATCTAAATTAAACTCCATCCACCAGTCCCTGG
>NW_025214298.1:32807-37351 GCF_004010195.1 Chiloscyllium plagiosum | reverse complement strand
TTAAGAACCCACCCCCAACACAGCCCGCCGCCCCCCCCCCCCCTTTAATCTCCATAGAGGGACAGAATTGCCTCCTCCTGTCTCATTATAACAATTCTGACTGGCTGAAATGGTTCTTCCTGTCTCTCTCTGTAACAGCCTCGAGATGTGAACTGGAAGGACCACACGTGGATAGGAGCAGAAGTAGGCCATTCGGCCCCTCCAGCCTGCTGCACAATTTAGAAGCATCATGGCTGGTCTGACTGCAGCTGACCACCCCCTTCCTGTCTGTTCCCATTAAATATTGACTCTTCTGTCCATCAAAGGTCACTTAAGGTCAGCCTTGAAAATCTTCAATGACCCAGTCTTCACTGTTCCCTGGGGATGACCGCGCCATAGGTCACACAGTTTGAAGGAGAAAGGAACAGCGTTATCTCAAATGTTAATGGGAGACCCTTTAATTTGAAAGTGTGTGAACCTCACAGCAAGTTACCTCCTCTTTTCAGAAATAAGCGCAAAGCAAATGGGAACAGTCATAGACCATTCAACCCCTCAAAACTATCCTACAGTCCCATTGACTGTTCAGTAAAGTATTTATCAATCTCAAACCTCCGTTGCACTCTCGGGAAAATATTAAGGCCATACAGCATAGAGAATTGAAATATGGCCATTTCACTCATCAACTCTACTTTGCTGTTAGCTGCTGCCTGACATGTTTCTCAACACAATTTTCCCACCTTCTCACTGTAACTCTGGATCCATGTTTTAATAAAAAATATCTATCTCTGTATTAAAGACATGGCTTTGGCTGTGTAGCCATATGTCTGTATGTGTGTGTGTGTGTGCATACATCTGTTTAATGGCAGGAGACAGGGTGGTAGTGGAGGATCGTGTGTGTGCGTTTCTGTTTAATGGCAGGAGACACAAAATAATATTCTGTTGATACATCACATGAAGGAAATTGGTGAAATTGAAATGAAGCCACCATCATTAACCATGAAAAGCCTATCTGCTTGCCTGATGTCCTTTCAAGAAGGCAATGGATCATTCTTCCTTGGTCAAACCTCTATGTGATTGGAAACCCACAGCAAAGTGTTTTACTATTTACTGTCCTGTGGAACAGCTGAACCAGCCACTCAGTACAAGATCGGCATAACACGTTAGCCTTACCAAGGCTGCACACATCTCGTGAGGGAAGAACAAAAGGAAAGATAGGTCCCTTCCTCTGCCTCTTTCCTGGATGCCTTCAGCTCATTCCCATTCAGGTAGATGACCATTCCTCATTTTACGTGCATTCTTTCTTCGTCTCTCCCCGAGCATGATGTTCACCTCTGGTGCTGCCTTTATTGATGCTGACATACATATGTAAGGAATTTCTGAATTCCACACCGTGTGCAGGGCGTTGAGAAGGAATGACGTTTTTCATGGCACAGGAAAGAACCGGAGATGTGTAATTGTGGAAACCTAGTTATTGTGATCAACATGGAGAGTGTTGTTGAAGCAGTTTATGGGACATTGCGGGCCGATTTTCTCTCCTTGAAAAGGAATGATCACCTTGCCACAGAGAGCGTGCAAAGGAGTTTCACCAGACTAATCCCTGGGAAGGTGGTACCCTGAGGAGTGAGGGGAGATTAATCTCTAGTGCTTCGAGAGAATGAGAGTTGATTGCATTGAAACTGGAGGGGGAGGGACAGTCACTCAAGATGTACTAAACAGGCACTGATACGGTGATAAATTCTATGTCTTCTTTATTACTCAGGTAATTCAGTCTTCGAATAAACTCTCCCCACATTGATACAGTGCAGTTGCCATGTGATTCTGCACTGAACGTCACGTTAGCCATAATCCCGACAACAGCCACAATACCTTCATTCGGAAACAGTAAACTATTCCCACCAACTTCTGACGTCCATGGAGAACATGGACATGTCTTCTCGGAGATTGAAGATGCCTCCTTGAGACTAGACACAAAACTTTTCGCTTCCTTCCTCAGTGCCAGCAAACCACGTTGAAGTATCATGTGCACCACAGGCAAAGGAGCCACGAGCAACATCGTGAAGCCATCTCTGAGTACAGTATCTGCTCCATTGGTTTGTTATATTGGAGCATCAATGACAGCCTCCTAGTCCTGGATGTGTTTCAATGGGTTGAACGGCCTTCACCTGGTCCATGGAGCAGGTTCAAGCGTCTAATTGAGCTCTCTCCCTCTTCCTGCTTAACAGCTTAATGTGCTGACCAGACCCCTCCTCTTACTGTGCAACATGCAAAAGGATTGAATGCGCTATCCCTCTTTTTGTTCAGTAATTTCGATGTGATGAACGAATTCTAGATATCGGTGTGCAACAAGCTTGAGATGCTAAATGAGCTCCTCTTTTAACTGGAAATGTGCAGTATCTGGCTACCAATCACAAACATCTTCCTTTGTCCTCTGAAAGACCCCAACCAGTGAGAAGGTTAGGCCTGATCCCAATTAAGCTAAAATAATTAGGTGGTCCCGATGACATCCTCAGTCAAACACTGCCTTGATATCAAAATCATTCACTCTTCCCTGAGCCCCTGTGTTTGCCTCTTGTTTCAATCAATCGGTGATGGTGTCTGCGTCAGGAGTGACTTCCTCTCACAGAGGGAAATCAATATCAGGAATTATCTGGGCTAGAGAGTTAGGGGAGCAGCATCACTGAAATATTTAAAGAAGAGGTAGATAAGATTTTTGACCTGACAAAGAGCTGAGGGTCATGAATAATGGGACATTAAAGAGGAATTAATGGGACTCGCAAATGGCGGCGATTCTGCTGACTTGCTGTGGACAGCTCTGCCTAACAACCAAGGCAAAGTGGTGTTTCTTTGCAATCCCTGGCCGATTTATTTGGTTGAATTGTTAGTTTAAAACCTTACAGAACACATACGAAAGGATACAAAAGGGAAAAGGAGCAAGCAAACAGCATTAGGGAAGACCCTTCCCTGCAGCACCAGGCATTGCAGAGACTGCTGCAGTAGCAGCAGCCTCTCCTGAACCCCCCGGTGACCTAACAGACTCACAGGAATTGGCTGCGACGATGGAGAGAGTTACTTTGAAAGTTGGCGTTGCGATTGAAGAAATCCTTGGGGAGATTCCTGCCCAGGTCCAACCCATTGCATCCAATCTTGCGAAGCATGAGCTGGATATCCAGTGGCTCGGGGAGAGGCTGCAGGAGGTGGAGGTTCCAACTAAGGCCTCGAAAGTTGCGATGGAGTCCTCATCCAGTCGGTTCCAGGTGCTGGAGCAAGAAGTCTGGGCCTTCCGAGAGCATATCAATGACGTCGAAAATCGAGGTCGGAGGATAAATATCCGAAGGTGAGGAAGGTGAGCAGCCAGTCAGTTTCATTGAAAGCTGGGTGTCAATCATTTTGGGACTTCACGTCGAGTCCAGCAGGCTTCAGATTGAAAGGGATTATTGGGTGACAGTGCACAGGGCAGGGCCGGTGCAGCGCCCCCTCTTGGTCCGAGTGCACTTCTATGCATATGAAAACAAGCAATAAGTCACAGAAGTTACCAGATCCGTGGGAAAACATCCGCAGGCGCTGCTGTACAAGGGATCAAAAATCATGCTTTACTGGAATTTCTCTGCAGCTGTTATTGGAAAGAGGAAATCCTTCGATGAAGTTAAAAAGAGGCTGAGGAACCTGTGCATCCAATACTCCATGAGATACCCCCCAGTACTTCGTTTCAGCCACGAGGGCTCAGTTTATACGTTTGACTCAGCGGGTAAGGCTAAAAACTTTGTGGACGATTTGAAATAGACGGATTGGCCTGACAAATTCGGTTAGCGTTTATTCTTTTTTCTATCTTTCCCTCATGTTTTTCCTTCCCTTTTTTATTCATTTCTTTCTCCCTAATAATTTCCTTTTTGGAAAGGGGACAAAAGACTTTGGAATAAGTTGTTACTTTTTTTAATAACTAGATTTTCTGATGGCAAATGTTGTGGATGTTCTTTGTTGTCTCTACCCCTTTTTTGTTTGTTCTGCTTCTCTTTTAGTCATAAGTAGGGGTGACATGCAACCAGGGACGGGTAGAGTGCTCATCCTGTCTTTGTCTTTTTTTGTTGATTAAAGTTGAAACTTTATTGCTGGAACAGCACAGCAGGTCAGGCAGCATCCAGGGAACAGGCCCTTTTTTGTTTGTTCTGCTTCTCTTTTAGTCATAAGTAGGGGTGACATGAAGCCAGGGACGGGTGGAGTGCTCATCCTGTCTTTGTCTTTTTTGTTGATTAAAGGCTCATCTTCTTGGTTTTCTTTCTGGACTAAGGCTGGACTAAGGCACAGTCCAGGTTTGAAGAAGATGTGAAGGAGGAGATGGGCAGGATGGGTGCCCCCTATGGGCAGGTGGAAGAGTCTTCCATTCACGGTTTTATTGTTGGTTTTCTTTGTAGTTTGTTTGGTAGGAATAGTTGTTAATAGTTATGATAGAGTAGTTTTTGTATATATATGTTTTCAATTCTATGAATCTTTATTTACTTATGTTCAGCGCTTTGTAAGCAGGGTTCTCCCTCTGAGGGGTTCAAGGTTGTCTGAAAGGGGATATGGCT
>NW_025214298.1:30578-32536 GCF_004010195.1 Chiloscyllium plagiosum | reverse complement strand
AAGAAGTTGGGGCTGGTGGATATTTGGAGATGTCTTCACCCTACCGGCAGGGACTTCACCTTTTTCGCAAACCCACATAAATGTCACATGAGGATCGAAATTTTTCTCGCTCCCGCAGCTCTTCTGAAATCGATTATGGATTGTAAAATTGGGAATATAGCTACCTCTCATCACGCGGCAGTATATTTGGAGATAAAGGCCAAGAGTGAAGGGCTAGGTTTGCAGCATCGGCGTTTCGGCCCTTTTCTCCTTAAGGGTTCCAAATTTGAGCAATGCTTTTTGAAGGAATTTCAGGAATTCTTGACTATCCACTCAGGCATGGCTCGTAGTCCGTCCTTGCTATGGGAGACTGCTAAGGCCTTTGCTTGGGGAATTAGGTATTTCCTATTTGGCAAGCCAGAAATAACAGAAGGAGGAACAGCAGCGTCTACTTGAGACGCAGTTGAAAGCTGCGGAGGCGGCACATTTTGCACGGCCTTTGGTCACTAACCTACAGCAGAACACTGCCTTCGGGCTGCCTTGAATTTAATACCCGCACAAAACGGAAAGTAAGACTTGCTTTCCTAGATAAAGGCTGTTCAAATATGGGGAAAGGTCAGGGAAGTATTTAATATACCTGACTGGGAAAAAGCGTGCTCCCCAATCCATTGGTGCAATCAGAGACAGCGCCGGGGTCCTTGCATACGATGCTAAAAAGACTAATGGGGCTTTTCAGTGCTTTTACTTTGAATTGTATCAGTCTTAAAGTTGCGAGGACAGGAGGGCTAAAATGGAGACCTTTTTTAAAACCTTGTCCTCCGAGGGGTAACCATAGAACAGGCTGCTGTCCTTAATAGCCCCTTGACAGTTCGGGAAATACAGGAAGCAGCAAGACAACTTCAGAGTGTGAAAGCGCCTGGCCTTGATGGTCTTCTGGGAGAGTTTTATAAGGAGTTTATAGGGGCCGATGTTAAAGATTTCCAATCACTCCTATATGCATGAATGACTATCACCATTTTTGAGAGAAGCTGATACTTCCTTAATTCTTAAGAAGGAGAAGATTCCTGAGGATTGTGCTTCATACAGGCCCATCTCCCTATTAAATTCAGATTGGAAGATTCTGTCCAAGATCCTGACGCTGAGTTTGGAAATGGTGTTGCTTCATATTATTAAATGGGACCAGACAGGCTTTATAAGGGGCAGTAGGTCCTCTCATAATATTAGAAGGCTGCTGAATGTGGTCCAATTTGTCAGCAACGATCGATTCAGGGGTTGGTGATCTCCCTAAGTGGAGAGAAAGCATTTGACTGGATGGAGTGGACGTATTTTTTTTATGTCTTAGAACAGTTTGGATTGGGTGAAATCTTTGCTCGATGGGTGGAGGTTTTATATCGCCACCCTCTGGCCGCGGTTATCACCAATGGGGTGAAGTCTGGGAATTTTACGATTGGTCGGGGTAGTTGGCAAGGTTGCACCCACTCACTGTTGTTCTTTACGCTAGAGATAGAGCCGCTGGCAGAGGCCATTCGTCAGAGCGTCCATATAACCGCTCTGGAGTGGGATCTAGGCCACACAAGATGACACTGAATGCGGATGATGTCCTTCTGTTTTTATCGAACCCGATGACCTCCGTACCTCATTTGTTACAATGTATCAATTCATTGGGGCAATTTCAAGATATAAGATTAAGTTTGCAAAATCGGAGGATATGCCTTTGGGGAAGCTTAAGGATGTGCCAGAAGTTGAACGTGGCCCTAAGTTCCCTTTAAGTGGTCACAGGCAGAGTTCCGGTACCTAGGCATTTTTATTACCCCCAAGTTTGATCTGTTATTCCGGACTAACTTGGTTCACTTGCTCGACAATATCAGGCGAGATCTTCAGAGATTTGAGGCTCTTCCAATTTTATGGCCGAGCCGAATATCTCTCATTAAGATGAATGTTCTTCCTCGTTTACTTTATACCATGTGCATGCTCCCTAT
>NW_025214298.1:20104-30573 GCF_004010195.1 Chiloscyllium plagiosum | reverse complement strand
GATCTAAACTCAATATGGCTGGATATTGAGGCCTGAGCTGAAAATGTGTTGCTGGTAAAGCACAGCAGGTCAGTCAGCATCCAAGGAACAGGAGAATCGACGTTTCGTGCATAAGCCCTTCATCAGGATATTGAGGCCTCCCAAGCAAAGTGCCCTCTTATTAATCTGTTCATCATGGATAAGATGAGGTCAGTTATGGACCACTGCCGGAACCCCATTGTCATTATTACAGTCAGGCCTTGGAGGGCAATGCGTCAGAGTGATCTATGACTTCGCCATTTACACCCTGGTTCCAACCAGGGATGATGGACTCAGGGTTCAAACTATGGGCAGCGAGAGGAGTTTCTAATTTGGGAGACTTCTTTGAGGGGGAGGTTATGATGTCTTTTGAGCAACTGAGCTGCAAATACGGGTTGCCCAGCAGAAACTTTTCCTTTTTTTTCAGGTTAGGGATTTCAACTAGAAGAAGACTACACTTCTCACTAAGCCCTATAAGCCTGATGCAGAGAGGTTGTTGCTACATTCACAAGCACCATTTTGGTTAGTGCCCTCTATCGTCTGCTGGGTGGCAGGGTCTGGCAGGATATTAACCGTTTATGTGAGGTCTGGGAGGAAGCGCTAGGAGTGCAGATCTCTTCTGAAACACGGGAGAACATATGGGAGAATAGTCAAAAGATCACAATATGTAACAGGACATGCGCTGCACAGTTAAAAGTTCTGCACATGGCTCATCTGGGACCAGAACATCTGGCGAAGTTTAAAAAAGGGGCATCTTAAGTTTGCCCCAAATGTAAAATAAGTGTAAGTACTCTTACCCATTGCTTCTGGACATGCCATAGGCTCTGTGTTTACTTGAGCGCTGTGGTGAGAGAGATAGGGAGGGTATTGAGGACTGAAGTCAAACTAGACCAGGCATCTCTCCTCTTAGATCTACCGAATTTACCATCTTTAGATCGGCATGGGAAGAAATTATTTAATATTCTTGCATACTGTGCACGGAATAAAATTCCGATGAATTGTGTCTGAGAACCAACCGGGCTTGGTGGCGTGGCAGAAATAAATTATGGAGGACTAACGCTTGGACTTTTATTTACAAACATTGTGCAGCACACAAAAAAAACATTTTTATAAGGCATGGCAGCACTACCTGATTTATTTGTAAAGTTAAAAATTGCAGATAAATATATTTACCAAAATAAAGGAAAGATCTTGACGGAGTTATGCTGAAAGATATTTGAATTTTGGAGAGACTAGAATATATCACTTGCTAGTTAGGAGTAGGAAGGTAGTACTGAAAAAAATCAACCTGGCCAAATATCTGGTTGGGGAGACAGCACATCTGATATGTGGATCATTGGGATTCCCAGCTCAGTAGGACATACACAAGGAGGACAGGATGGAGCTGAACTGGCAGCAATCTCCGATATGTGGATCATTGGGTTTCCCGGGTCAGTAGACTATACACAACATGCTAGATTAGAGTGGTGCTGGAAAAGCACAGCAGTTCAGGAAGCATCCGAGGAGCAGGAAAATCGACATTTCAGGCAAAAGCTCTTCATCAGGAATAGAGGCAGAGTGCCTACAGGGTGGAGAGATAAATGAGAGGAGTGTGCGGTTGGGGAGAAAGAATCAGAGAGTACAGTAGTTGAATGGGGGTGGGGATGGAGGTGATAGGATAGGGAGGAGGGTGGGGGAATGTGGCAAAGAGTACAATTGGTGAATGGGGATTGGGATGGAGGTGATAGGTCAAAGAGGAGGGTGGGGCAAGGTAGAAAAGAGTACAATGGTGAATGGGGTGGGAATGAAGGTCAAAGAGGAAGGTGGAGTGGATAGGTGGAAACAAAGATAGGCAGGTAGGACAAGTCATGGGGACAGTGCTGACCTGGAAGTTTGGAACTGGGTTGAGGTGGAGGTTGGGGAAATGAGGAAACTGGTGAAGTCCACATTGATGCCCGATGGTTCCGAGGTGGAAGATGAGACGTTCTTCCTCCAGGCGTCGAGTGGTGAGGGAGCGGCGGTAAAAGAGGCCTAGGATCTTCATGTCCTCGGCTGAGTGGGAGAGGGAATTGAAATGTTTGGCCACAGTGCGGTGTGGTTGATTGATCCGGGTGTCTCAAAGGTGTTCCCTAAAGAGCTCTGTGAGGAGGCGTCCAGTCGCCCCAAAGTAGGGGAGACCGCATCAGGAGCAACAGATACAATAAATTATATTGGTGGATATGCAGGTAAAACTGCGATGGATGTGAAAAGCTCCTTTGGGGCCTTGGCTGGAGGTGAGGGAGGAGGTGTGGGCGCAGGTTTTGCAGTTCCTTGCGGTGGCAGGGGAAGGTGCCAGTGTTGTTGGGGGCTGTGGACATGACCAGGTAGTCAAGGAGGGAATGGTCTTTGCGGAAGGCGGAAAGGGGTGGGGAGGAAAATATATCCCTGGTGGTCGGATCCGTTTGTAGGTGGCGAAATGTTGGCGGATGATTTGGTTTATGCGAAGGTTGGTGGGGTGGAAGGTGAGCACCAGGGGCATTCTGTCCTTGTTACTGTTGGAGGGGTGAGGTCTGAGGGCTGAGGTGCGGGATGTGGATGAGATGCGTTGGAGGGCATCTTTAACCAGGTGGGAATGGAAATTGCGGTCTCTAAAGAAGGAGGCCATCTGGTGTGTTCTGTGGTGGAACTAGTCCTGCTGGGAGCAGATGCGGCGGAGGCGGAGGAACTGGGAATATTGGATTGTATTTGTGCAGGAAGTAGGGTGGGAAGAGGTGTAATCCAGGTAGCTGAGGATGTCGGTTCGTTTGTACCACTCTAATCTAGAATCTGGTTTCCAACATCTGCGGTCCTTGTTTTTACCGAGGATCTACACAAGAAGGATGGGATGGGCCTGAACTGACAGCATTCTCCTGGCAGGCATGTTTGCTATTGTAACGCAGGAGGATTTAAATTAGTGTGGTTAGTGTCCTGGGGGTGGTGGTGGGGGATAGATGGAGTGAGAACCAGAGCAGAAGGTCCACAATACAGTGACTGAGGAGGAATTAGAGACTAAAACCAGTGCAGCTAAGAGCAGCAACACAGAAGCAGAGGGCATTGAACACAATGGGACTTGCAACCTGAAGTGTGATTAGTTTCATGTGAGGACTCTAGCAGGTCAGAACTTGGAGCTTGGGTGATTATATATACTGACAATGTACATATTACAGAGATTTCTTCAGAGAGGGACAAGAGAGCAATCAATCCAGTGGGTCCAGAAATAGTTGTTGGAATATGCAGTGAGTGGCTTGAGACAGTTGTTTAAAGTTAAATAATTATTCAGCACTCTGTCGAAATCAGACCATGTGTAATGCAATGTACAGATTGAAGTGACAAAGGAGGAAACTCGATTTGTCTGTTTACAATATTTTCTGATTTACTGATAGGCTTTTGTAATCTCCTGTCATCGGAAAACAGCAGCTGAGAATTGACATCAGAGAATTTCAAACCAAATATCCCGTCAGTTTCTGATGTGTTTGGCTGAAGTGTATTCATTTCAATGCAAGGATTATTATGGGTAAACAGATGAATTTGGAGCCAGAATCCGTACATGGGACTACGATGTTGCAAACATTATAGGGACTTGGTTGAAAAAGGGACAGGACTGGTTGTTCAACTTTCCAGGGTTTTGTTGTTTAATATGAGCTAGAGGGGAAGGTAAAGAAAGGGATGAGTTGCATTACTAATCAGGAAGAATGTTACATCTGCACTTAGAGAGGACATACTGGAAAGCTCATCTATTAACGCAACATGAATAGAGCTCAAAGATAAGATGGACGCAAGCACTGTGTTAGGATTACACTATAGTCTCTCCAACAGCCACCAAGAGATTGAGGAACAAATATGGAGGCCGATTAAGGAAAAGTGTATGAAATAGAGTTGCCATAGTGAGCGACTTTAACATCCCAATATTGGCTGGGAGTCCCTTAGAGCAAGAGACTTAGATGGGGTAGAATTTGCTAAGTGCATCCAAGAAAGTCATTTGCAGCAGTATGTGGATATTCCAACTACAGGAGGAGCCATACTAGACCTCGTATTAGATAATGAGTCTGTCCAGGTGACTGACCATTCAGTGGAAGATCATTTTGGAAACAGTAATCACAACGCCCTCAGGTTTGAGATAGCCACGAACATGGACTAAGTCATGATCTTGTGGAAGTTAATAAATTGGCAAAAGGCAAATTACGCCAGCATAAGGCAGAAGCGAGGGGCTATTAATTGGGAGGAGCTGTTATCAGGCAAATCCCCATTTTGAGTGGTGGAACTGTTTATTAAATACTGATTGCAATATCGTCTGGTAAATGTCCTTCCAACTGTTCGAATTGTAATCTATTTGTTTGAACAGCTATTTCCAGGACACAACATTTCAGAAAACAGGAAGAGACAATGTATGATTTTGTACTATGTCCTTCGCAGGACCAGCTTGCTTTTTCCAGGCGCTGAAAGTCTTTATTGTGCGTCAGAGAACCTCAAAATTAATACAGCACAGACGGAGGCAATTCAGCCCATTGTACATCCACAAACTCTCCAACTGCACTATCTGAAAGCAGAGAGAGTTATTTGAGGCAGACTGAGAGAGAGAGAGAATGAAACAAAAAGAATGTGAAGGGAGATCAACAGAATGGATAGAAAGTGGAGTGACAGACTGAGTGAGCGGAACGGGTGTTAGACGAGAATGAAGTTGGGTAGATCAGGATGCAGCATGAGAAAAATAGACAGAAGATGGAAATTTTATTTAGAAATTCCCCTGGACTGCAAACCCTTTGTCTGGTGCCATACCCTGTGAGCACTGTGCTGATACTGGCTGTCTTCCCAGATCATTTATCACCAATAACATCACAGAGCTGGGTTGCTGACAGTTAAACAGTATCCAATAGACCAATTGATTGTTACAGGGAGAAGGTGCATTAACTTAAATAGACTGGGCGAACAGCAGCAGGAACTGGTAACACCCCGAGATACTGTGTGTGGGACTGGACCAGAGAATCTCAGTGAGGGAGATCACTGACAGAGGGGAAGTCAGCATCTCAGCTGTGGGCCGAATAATGATTGCTAAAGTTTGCACAACACTTCCATGGTTTTGTAATTCACATTTCAATTTATATAGCTCAAGGTCATGAGTGTATTTTAACAATCTTATCTGTTTGTATTTTGGACTGTAGGAAAAGTCATTTTGTCCCTGTATTTCGTGTTGCATAAGTATATTTTATTATTGGGGAAGAAAGGACCTGTTCTGATGGGATGGTCTTCATCTGAACAATGCTGGGGCCAGAGAGCGAGCAAATCACATAACTAGGGCTGCTGACAGAGCTTTCAACTTTTTCTTGGTTTTCGGTGGGGGTTCAGTTTTCAGGGAAATTAGAAAACTCGAATTAAAAGACGACGTAACAGTGCAGAACGCAAGAGGGGTTATTAAAACCTGTAGCACACGCACAAATAGGACAGAGTGTATTGGAAGTGTAAACAATCAAACTTCAAGCACACTGGACAAACAAATGACACTGAGAGGAGGGACGGTTAATACAGGACTGAGAGTGTTATATCTGAATGCATGCCGTACAAAAAAACAGGTTAATGACCTTGTGGTGCAGATTGAAATTGGCAGAGAGGTGCTGCAAGGGGATCAGGATTGACAGCTGAATATTCAAGGGCATACGTCCTATTGAAAAGACAGGTGGAGTGGGGGGGAGCGGTTGCCTTATCAGTAAGAATGAAAATAAATCAATCATAAGAATTCTGGTCTCCTTGCTATCGGAAGGATGTTGTGAAACTTGAAAGGATTCAGAAAAGATTTACAAGGATGTTACCAGGATTGGACTACTTCAGCTACAGAGAGAAGTTGAACAGGCTGGAGCTGTTTTCACTGGAGCATCAGAGGCTGAGGGGTGACCTTATCATGGTTTAGAAAATCACAGGGGGCACGCATGGGATACACATAAAAAGTTTTTTCCCTGGGTTGCGGGAGAAGTAGAGGGTATAGGTTTACGTTGAGAAGGGAAAGATTTAAAAGGGACCAAAGGAGCAAGTTGTTTTCATGCACAGGGTGGTGTGTGTATGGAAACAACTTGGTAGGAAGTGGTGGACACTGCTCCCATTCCAACATTTAAAAGGCATCTGGATGGGTATGTAAATAGGAGAGGTATGAAGGATATAGGCCAAATGCTGACAAATGGGACTAGATTAGGTTGAGATATCTGGTCGGCATGGACGAGTTGGACGGAAGAATCTGTTTCCATACTGTACATCTCTCTGACTGTATGACTTAAAGTAGGGTCAGATGGCACAAAATCAGTGTGGGTAATATTGAGTATCACCATAGATTGAAAAGAAAAACATAGTTGGTGTTATGTTCAGGATTCTGAAAAGTAGTCAGGAGCTGCGGCACAATACACACCAGGAGATAGAAAAGATGGGTAGAAAAATAAAGTACTGTAGTCATGGGAGATTCCAATACATTGGGGGACTGGGAAAATCAGTTTGGTAGTGTTTTGCAAGAAAAACAATTTGTGGAATATCTTCGATAGGGTTTTTGGAGCCCACTCAGGAACCGGCAAAACTGGATTTAGTTTTGAGGCAGACTATTTAAGAGAACTAAAGGTGAAGGAACATGCAGGAAGCAGTGATCATAATATGATTGAATTTATTCTGCAATTTGAGATGGAGAAGATAGAATCAGAGATAATGGTATTTCAGCTGAATAAAGGCAACTACAGAGGCATGAGGGAGGAGCTCGGTAGAATTGACTGGGAGAGGAGCCTAGCATGAAAAACAGTGGAACAGCAATGACAGGAGTATCTTGGCTGACTAGGTTAAAAATCCCACAACGCCAGGTTATAGTCCAACAGGTTTAATTGGAAGCACACTAGCTTTCGGATCGCCATTCCTTCATCAGATGTTTGTGTCGGAAGTCAGGGACAGAATAAAGCAAAAGAGCAAGCGTATAATGTGACGAACGGCAGAGGAAAACCAGACACTTTGGAAGCTCACAAAGACCAACAAAATAATAAATATGAAAGGAGGAGATTAAATATGAGGGTAAGCTTGCCAATTAAATCAAGGAAAACTGTAAGATTTTCTTTAGATATATAAAGGGCAAAGGCAAGACAAAAGTGGGCATTGAGCTGCTGGAAAATGGCACCGGACAGATGTAGTGGGGAAGAAAGAAATGGCTGAGGACATAAATAATTTCCCAAAAAGTCAAGAATGTGAAGAGACAAAGCTCAGTACGTCACACATCGCCAAGGTAAACAGGGTAGAAAAGCTAAATGGGCTGAAGATGGATAAATCACCTGGAACAGAAGGACTAAACCACAGAGCTCGAAGGGAGAAAGCTCAGAGGTAGTGGAGGCGTTAGTGGTGATCTTTCACAAATCATTAGAACCAGGGAATATCCCAGAGGACGAGAATAGGGCTAACGTAAAATCTTTGTTTAAAAAGGGAATAAGGCAGAAGACGAAAAATTACAGACCTAACTGCCTAACCTCAGTCGTTGTTAAGATCCTGGAACCAATCGGGAAGGATGAGATTTCTGAATATTTGGATGTGTATGGTAGTATATGACAAAGTCAGCATGGTTTCATAAAGGGGAGATCATGCTTGACACATCTGCATGAGGAATTAACGAGCAGTGTAGACCAAAGAGAGCCAATGGATGTTATTACCCGGACCTTACGGAGGCGTTTGACAAGTGCGTCACAGAAGGCTATTGATTATGATAAGGTTCCATGGTGACAGAGGAAAGGTGCTAGCATGGATAGAAGCTTGACTACTTGGCAAAAAGCAGGTAGTGGGGATAAAATGGTTCTTCTCAGGATGGCAGCCGGTGACAAAATGTGTTCTGCAAGACTCATTGTTGAGTCAACCTTTCACATTGTACATTATTGATCTAGATGATGGAACGAAGGACATTCTGGCTAAGTTTGCAGACATTATAAATATATGTAGAGGGACAAGTAGCACTGAGGAGGCGGACAAGCTGCAGAAGGATTTGGAGAGGTTAGGAGCTGGGCAAAGCAGTCGCAGATGGAGTAAAACATGGGCTAGTATGAGGTCATGCACTTTGGTGCGAAGAATAGAGTCACGGACTATTTTCTAAATGGGTTGAAAATTCAGATGTCTGAAATGCAAAAAGTCTTGGGAATCCAAGTCCAGGCGTCTTTCAAGGTAAACTTGCAAGTTGAGTCAGTAGTTAGGAAGGCATATACAATGAAGGGATTTGTTTCGAGAGGAATTGAATATAAAAGCAGGGATGTACTTACAAGGTACTGAAAAGCTCTGGTCAAGCCCACATTTAGATTATTGTGTGCAGTTTTGGGCCCTATAGCTCAGCAGATATGTACTGGCCCTAGAGATTGTTCCAAGAATGGTCACTGGAATGCTCCCAGGAATGAAAAGCTTAACATATGAGGAACGTTTTAGGGCCTGGGTCGATATTCGATGGGGTTTAGAAGAATGAGGGAGGATCTAGCTCAAACTTGCAGAGTACTGAATGACCTGGACAGAATGGATTTTGGGAAAATGTGTCCTTTGTTAGTAAACACTAGGATCCGAGGCACAGACATAGACCACAGCGAAGACCTTTTAGAACAGAGATAACGAGTAACTGCTTCAGCCAGAACATTGTGAGTCTATGGAATTCACTGCCACAGAAGGCTGTGGAAACCAGGTCATTGAGTATGTTTAAGCCTCCGTAGGATACGTTCTCGATTGTAAAGAGGATCAAGGGCTATGGGGAGAATGGGTTTGAGAAATTCATCAGCATTGATTGATGTTGGAGCAGACTGGATGGGCTGAATGGCCAAGTTTCTACTCCTATGTCTTGTGGTCATACAGACTTTAGTAATATTGGCTCTCCTCAGTCCTCATTGTAGATGTATACTTGAATCTCTTCTTCAAATGATTTATGAAGAGAAACGTTCTAATACTGATGAATGGGCAATATCATGTTCCCTCACTCTCGTCTCAACAGCCACGTCCCCCAATTCCATCTGTTTTCTCTCTCCTCCCCAACGCCATAATCACATTGAAGTCCAATAAGTGGCACTTCATCGCTGTTGATTGGCATTAATAAATCAACAGCATGACCCTCACCTGTCCTCTCTGATCTTGGAGCAACAATCTGAATTGCATTTGTCAGGGATAATTCTCTGTTAACATATCCATGCCATTTGTCTGTTATAACCCCAGGTTCTTTTCGGCACATTTTCCTGTCAGATGATCGACTATAAAAGTTCTGTCAATATTTTATTTATATTGTATTGACTGATCACTAGTTGCAGACTGTATGTTGCCAATTATAAACAGAGAAACTCAATTATGTTCTGAGAATCCTCTGTCATTACTCGCATATCCAATTCAGATTGAATGATAACACGCAATCAATCTACCGTCTCCAACATTCCTTCCCTCAGTCACCCTCACATGTCCCATTTCCGAATGTGTAACTTTTATATGTTATTTTGAAATTTAATAATAACCTTACTGAATTAAAAGGGGTTAACTGGAGCTATTTGTTCAGCAACTGTGATTAATATCTGTCGCTATGGATCCTGGATTTGTCACCGGAGGATTAGCCTCTTCATCAAATAAGGACTGCTTCGATGTGATAGCCGATTGTATTAACAGAAGCATCACCGACAGCACTAATATGGATCAGCAGCTCCAGAGAGAGGGGAAGGGGAGATCAGAATCTGAGAACAATAGACTGGAATGTCCCAACAACGGATCAGAATCTAGAACATTAGACTTGAATGTTCCAACAATGGACAGGAGTTTATCCGATGGTCTTTACTACCTTTCTCAGCCTTGGATATCATTAGCATCACGGATCGAAGATATCCTTTGGATTATACAAGGTGGTTACTATCCCATCCTCGCTATAGTTGGTGTTCCTAGTAAGTCATTCTCTTTGTGTATTAAACCGGGTTGAACTGTGTTTTTGCTCATGTTAGGTAAATTTTGGAAAAGGGGAAATCAGTGTCTTCACTTACAATCAAAAACTCCCTTCGTAATAAATTCTAAAAAGCAAATTACTATTTATAAATTGCTCATTGATATGCGAGAAAGAATAGGACTGTTCTCAAACTCCATAATCCTTATAGCTCTGTACAGATCTACATTTCCATATCCTCCCCACTCACTAATCCTGCCCAGTACCATCATTGTGATGCACAGGTCTACTCCTCAGCCTCAGTACAACTCCTGAATAAACTTCTTTATTTGTGTCACTATGGAATCTGGATTCACCTGTTTACAGTCCCTTCTAAACACATGTCCATAACAAGATAATTGTACTTGAGATGTTTAACTTGTTCTCTCCATAGAATCTGTCAGACAGGAAGATAGTGCATGGTGCTCAAGTCATTGACTCTTAATGTAGAGGCACAGAATAATAATCTGTTGATGTCTCATGAAGCAAAATGATGCAATTTAAAAGAAACCATCATCATTTATAATAA
>NW_025214298.1:8597-15527 GCF_004010195.1 Chiloscyllium plagiosum | reverse complement strand
TTTGCCTATATCACATTGATGACACACGAACTCCATTTGATAACATACTGGATGACCTGCTTGGTGTTTAAGCTAATTGGGCTTTGATATATTCAGTCCCTTCCTCCAGATCTTTGATGCAGATATTGATCGTTGATGATCCCATAGTGATCTCTCAGGCACTCCACCTGTTACAGGTTTGTAATGTGAAAATAAACATTTATCTCTACTCTCTATTTCCTGTGAGCAACAGCTTCCTGTGTAGCAGCTGAGATGTTTACATGGCGTCCTGTGCAGTAAAATGTACTCAATGAGCAAAAATGATTAATTCTATTTTCCTCTGTAACTCGTTAAATATGCAGAATGGTCTCCTCCAGTCTCATGGTCTCATGGTCTCCTCCAGTCTCATGTGGGCAGCACGGTGGCAGTGGGCGGCAGGGTGGCAGTGGGCGGCACGGTGGCACAGTGGTTAGCACTGCTGCCTCACAGCGCCAGAGACCCGGGTTCAATTCCCACCTCAGGCGACTGACTGTGTGGAGTTTGCATGTTCTCCTCGTGTCTGCGTGGGTTTCCTCCGGGTGCTCCGGTTTCCTCCCACCATCACAAAGATGTGCAGGGTCAGGTGAATTGGCCATGCTAAATTGTCCATAGTGTTAGGTAAGGGGTAAATGTAGGGGTATGGGTGGGTTTCGCTTCGGCGGGTCGGTGTGGACTTGTTGGGCCGAAGGGCCTGTTTCCACACTGTAATCTAATCGAATCTAATCTAATGTAACGATAACGACTGGCTGAATGAGGTGGCCCCCTATCTTTGTCACAGCTTCGAGGGTGGATGGAGGGCACAATACATAGGGTAGTGGCAACAGTATATCCCTGTAACAGCATCGAGGGTGGATTGAGGGATCAACACATTGGGTAGGGCGAGCAGTATATTTCTGTAAGCACATCGAAGGGTGGTTTAGGGAACAACACATTGGGTAGGGCCAGCAGTATAGTTCTGTAACCACATTGAAGGGTGGTTTGAGGGAACGACACATGGGGTGGGGCAGCAATATATCACTGTAACAACATCGAGCGTGGATTACGAAAGCAACACATGGCGTAGGGACAACAGCATGTCTCTGTAACAGCCACGAGGGTGGATTGAGGGAAAACATATGGAGTAGGGGCATTCGGTGCCACCAGTCAGAATGCTCATGACTGATCCGATTGTGTTTGACCATCCATCTCCTGTCTGTTTCCAATAAATATTGACTCTCCTGTCCAGCAAAGATCAGTCGAGCTCAGCGTTGAATATCTTCAAAAACCGAGTCTTCACTGCTCCCTGAGGATGAGGACCCTACAGATAGTACAACAGCAAAGTGAAAGGGTCGACCTTATTTCAGTGTGGGACCTGTTATTTTAAACTGTGTTAACCTAACATGAAATCGCCACCTCTTTTGAAACACAAGGACAGAATAATTAGGCATGGACATAAACCATTCAGCCCTCTAAACCTGTCTAATAGGACCACTGATCCTTTTCAATTAAATATGTATTAAACTCATTCTCTGCTCCTGTCCCAGGAATGGAATAACTGATAGCATGATACCACACGAGCATTAAAAACGCAGAATTAGGACATTCGGTCCATCGACTCTGAATGCCATTTAATACTGGCTTAGAGATTTCTCAACATCATTCTCCTGACTACTCTCTGTAACTCTTGACAAGCTTATTCAACAAAAACCTATCCATCTCCATATTATAAGCACTAGTGTCTGTGTCTTTGTGGGTCCGTATGTTCACTTGTGTGTGTTTGTTCATGTGTCTGTGTGTTTGTGTATTTATGTGCTGACATCAGTTAATCTGTGTATTAGCCTGTGCGTTTTACTTGTGCTTGTGTCTATTTGTGTGCGACTGTCTATGTCTCCGTATGCCACTACTTGTGTGCGGTTCTATCTTCGTGTAAGTACTGTGAGTGTCGGTATATTAGCGTGTTTACATATGTCTCTGAATATTTTTGTGTCTGTATCTCTCTGCAATGAGATATTTGTTGTTTTGGGAGGGAGAAAATTATGAGAACAGACAGAATGATTAAAGTGCGGATTGCCCTTCACTGAACACTGTTTTGTACTCAGTTGGAGGGGCATGGATATCACGGAATCTCCATACGACACGTCCCGGTCCACTCTGGCTCATACCAGGGTCCTTCCCACATGGCGGGGTGGGGATGGGGTGTAGGAGGGATCAGATATCGGGTCCTCCACAATCTGGCCTGGCCCTTTCTCTCCTATTACAATCCGTTTCTCCTGGAAAGTGAGAAAGCAGGAGAAGGGGGGTTGAAGGGAGTGATTGTGGGAGTGTGTGGCCCTGCTGTTAGTGGAGGGGGAGGGGGAATGGTGAGGTGTCCGGAGGGAGTCAGTCCACAGTGTTGTATCCATGCAGGGTTATTAGTGTTGGGAGTATAGTGGAGGGAGAGAGAGTGCGCGGAGTGGGGACGGCGCTGAATTCAATAGTGAGAGTGGTATTGCGTGAGCCTTATTTGGAGATAAAAGTGTGAGCCTTGTTAGGGGGTAGGTGCTATAACAGGTAGTGAGTGTGAGGGTGCAGAGAGAGTACGGTGACAGTTTATCTGACAGAGTGGAGAGGATATTGATGCTTGTCCTGTGCTGCTGGTCATTTGTTCAGATCATGTCAGCGTCGAGGTGACCCTCCCCGAATGTCTTGTCCAAGTCTATCACTAATAACGCCACAGACACTGTCCCTCATATTACACAGAATTAGTTTGGGTGGATCTTACAAATAGGAAGGAGAAGCAAGCATTGGCGTATTATGTATCTAAACCAATGCTCTCGTGCAAATTCTGTGCATTGTATACTCTGACAATTAGAGATGCAAATATTGTGGGTGCTGCAGTATTATTGCATGATCTCAGATTGCATCTAAACTGCATTAACTAAGTGACTGCTAATGTTGTGAAAAATAAATTCCATAAGCGTATAACAGGTTGGTTGAAGAGTATGTTGTGACTCAAACAAGAGAGCAGATAATTTTGGATTTGGTTATGTGTGGTCAGAAGGACTCATTAGTAACCTTGCTCTGACGACTAGAGACGTTAATATGTTGTATTTTACACGACGCCTGCATACAATATAGAACGTTTGAGCATGAAGTGGTAGACACGCAATGGTTGTTAGAGTCATAGACTCATGGAGCCCTGCAGCATGAATACAGGCCCTTTGGACCAAAGTGGTCCGTGCCGACCAAAATGTCCATCCTGCTAATTCCATTTCCCTGCCCTTGCCCTTATTCTTCTAAATCTTCCCTATCCACGTATTTGTCTAAAAGCCTTTTGAATGTTGTTAATGTACATGCCTCAACCAAACCGCTGTCTGCTCATTCCATATGTGTACCAATCTCTGCATAAAAAAGTTGGCACTCAGGATCATTTTTATTCTTTCACCTCTACACTGATGTCCTCTAGTCTTTGATTCCCAAAACTGGCAGAAAGAATGAGTGCATTCACGTTATCCATGCATCTCATGATTTTATACTTTTCTATACGATTTCCCCTCAGTTTCTTACACTCAAAGGAAAAGGTTCTAGCCGGTCCAAACTCTCCCTGCAACTCAGACCGTCGAGTACTGGCAATATCCTTGTAAATTTCTTCTTTCTTCTGTCCTCTTTCCAGTTTAATCACATCCTTCCTATGGCAAAGTGAACAAAACCGAACAGAATACTCCAAGTGCATGCCTCACCAGCGTCCTGTCCAACTGCAATATAACTCGCTAACTTCTATACTCAATGCCCTTACTGACGAAGGCCAGTGTGCCAATAGCCATTTTTACTGCCCTGTCTACATGCAACTACTTTCAGAAAACAACGGACGTCAGTTCCAAGGACCCTCTGTTCCTCTACACTCCTTCAGGTTTTAACATTCACCACGAATCTCCAACCTGGATTTGACTTTCCAAAATGCAACACCCCACATATGTCTATATTAATTTCCATTTCCCATATCTCGGTCCGCTTCTCCACCTGATAAAGGTCATGCTGCAATTTCTGATAACCTTTCTCACTGTTCACAGTATTGTGTATTTTATTGTCATCAGCCTAATTACTAATCATGCCTTGTCCATTCTCATCCAAATCATTTACATAGATAACAAACAGTAATAGGCCCAGCACCGACCCCTGAGACACTCCACTAGTCACAGGCCTCAAATCCAACAAGCATCCTTCCAGTATTAGCCTCTGCTTTCTACCATCAAGGCAATTGAGTATCCAATTTGCCAGATCCCCCTGGATTCCATGCCATCGAAGCTTTCAGAGCAGCCTATCATGTGGAACCTTATCAAAAGCCTTTCTGAAATCTAGATGGACTACGTCTACCACCCTACCCTCATCAACATTCCAGGTCACTTCCTCAAAATAGCACTAAAAGAATTGTGAGCTATGATATCCTTTGCACAAGGCAGTGCTGACTGCTTCTTATGAAACAGTGTCTTTTCAAATGCATGTATATGTTATCTCTCAGAACCTTCTCAAGGAAACTACATGTCACAGTTGTTAAACTAACTGGTCTATAGTTCACAGGTTCTTCTTCGCAGCCCTCTTTGAATAAGGGCACAACGTTCGCTACGCTTTAGTCTTCCGGGACCTCCCCCGTGGCCAGCGATGATGCAAAAAGATCAGCCAGGACCCCTGCAATATCTTCTCTCGCCTCTTGCTGTGTTCTTGGATACACCTGGTCAGGACCAGGAAATCTATAGAAATACTGCAATGACTGAAAAATACGTCGATTTCTTTCAGGTAGAATCACCAAAGAAAGGGCAACTGACTTAATGAAGGTTATCTTAATAAATTAAAGATTATATTTATCATAGGAAGTGAGTTCAGAAGAATTTTAGACATTGTGGCAACCGGAGAAATCTCAGAAATTTGTTTGTGTGGAGTTTGCATATTCTCCCCGTGTCTGTGTGGGTTTCCTCCGGTTGCTCAGGTTTCCTCCCACAGTCCAAAGATTAACAGGTTAGGTGAATTGGCCATGCTTATTTGCCAAAAGTGTTCAGGGATGTGTAGATTAGGTGCATCAGTCACAAAATGTAGAATCGGATGGGAATGGGTCTGGATTGTTACTCTTCGGAGGGGCAGGGTGGACTTGTTGGGTCCAAGGGCCTTTTCCACACTGTGGGCTTTTAATGATCCTGTGAAAGAAGAACACGAAGACTACATAAATCTACAATCTGTATTGCAAAGAAAACAAAATAAAAGCAAGGTCAAATGTGGAAGTTTGTAATTGGGAGAGGAGAGATTATTGTGGAGAACAGGGAAATGGCCAAGAAAGTAACCAATTACTTTGCATCTGTCATCACGGAGGACGATCCAGAAAATCGATGAGAAATACCAAATGATCACATGGAACTTGTGGAACTAAAGATATAAAATCAATTCATATCAGTATCAAGGTAATAGTTGAAGGCGAGCATAGTAGTATTGTAGCTGGATTGAACATTGCTAAGTCTGATGAGCCAGTTGTACTTCGTATCAAAATATTAGAAATAAATCAGCAATAGACGCATTAATTGTGCTAAAAACAAGGACTGCAGATGCTGGAAACCAGATTTTGGATCAATGGTGCTGGAAGAGCACAGCAGTTCAGGCAGCATCCGAGGAGCAGCAGCAAAATAGATGCAAAAGCCCTTCATCAGGAATAAAGGCAGAGAGCCTGAAACGTGGAGAGATACGCTAGGGGAGGGTGGGGGTGGGGAGAGAGTAGCATAGAGTACAATGGGTGAGTGGGGAGGAGATGACGGTGATAGGTCAGGGAGGAGAGGATGGTGTGGATAGGTGGAAAAGGAGCTAGGCAGGTCGGACAAGTCCGGACAAGTCAAGGGGGCAGTGCGGAGCTGGAAGTTTGAAACTAGGATGAGGTGGGGAAGGGGAAATGAGGAAGCTGTTCAAGACCACATTGATGCCCTGGGGTTGAAGTGTTCCGAGGCGGAAGATGAGGCGTTCTTCCTCCAGGTGTCTGGTGCTGAGGGAGCGGCGCTGAAGGAGGCCCAGGACCTCCATTTCCTCGGCAGAGTGGGAGGGGGAGTTGAAATGTTGGGCCACGGGGCGGTTTGGCTGATTGGTGCGGGTATCTCAGAGATGTTCCCTAAAGCACTCTGTGAGGAGGCGCCCAGTCTCACCAATGTAGAGGAGACCGCATCGGGAGCAACGGATACAATAAATGATATTAGTGGATGTGCAGGTAAAACTTTGATGGATGTGAAAGGCTCCTTTAGGGCCTTGGATGGAGGTGAGGGAGGAGGTGTGGGCACAGGTTTTACAGTTCCTGCGGTGGCAGGGGAAAGTGCCAGGATAGGAGGGTGGGTCGTAGGGGGGCGTGGACCTGACCAGGTAGTCACGAGGGAACGGTCTTTGCGGAAGGCAGAAAGGTGTGGGGAGGGAAATATATCCCTGATAGTGGGGTCTTTTTGGAGGCGGCGGAAATGTTGGCGGATGATTTGGTTTATGCGAAGGTTGGTAGAGTGGAGGGTGAGCACCAGGGTCGTTCTGTCCTTGTTGCGGTTGGAGGGGTGGGGTCTGAGGGCGGAGGTGCGGGTGCGGACAATATGCTTTGGAGGGCATCTTAACCACGTGGGAAGGGAAATTGTGCTCTAGAAAGAAAGAGGCCATCTGGTGTGTTCTATGGTGGAACTGGTCCTCCTGGGAGCAGATACGGCGGAGGTGGAGGAATTGGGAATACCGGATGGCATTTTTGCAGGAGGTAGGGTGGGAAGAGATGTAATCCAGGTAGCTGTGGGAGTCGGTGGGTTTGTAAAAAATGTCAATGTCAAGTCGGTCGTCACTAATGGAGATGGAGAGGTCCAGGAAGGGGAGGGAGGTGTCAGAGATGGTCCAGGTAAATTTAAGGTCAGGGTGGAATGTGTTGGTGAAAGACCGCAATTTCCCTTCCCACGTGGT
>NW_025214298.1:0-8045 GCF_004010195.1 Chiloscyllium plagiosum | reverse complement strand
CCCGAGGAGAGCACTACCCCTGCTCATGCCTCCACCCCCATTCCCCCCACCATCACACACACTCCAGGTACTGGCTCTGACCCCACTCCCAGCTCCACACCTACACCAGATCCCAGTTCCCAGCCCTGCCGAGTTTTCACCATCTGCCCAGACCTCCCACTCACTGAGGATGAACGATCAGTCCTCAGCAAAGGACTCACCTTCATCCCCCTCCATCCACGCATCAATGAATTTAATACACGCCGTGACATCGAACACTTCTTCCATCGCCTCCGACTCCGAGCTTACTTTCACAATCAGGACTCCCGCCCACCTTCCGAGGAACCCTTCGCCCACCTCCAACACACTGCATCCACCTGGACACCCCGCGCTGGCCTATTACCTGCCCTCGACCTCTTCATTTCCAACTGCCACCAGGACATTAGCCGCCTCAACCTGTCTACCCCCAACCCCCACTCAAATCTCTCACCCTCACAACGCGCAGCCCTCCAATCCCTCTGCCCTAATCCCAACCTCACCATCAAGCCAGCGGATAAAGGGGGTGCAGTGGTAGTCTGGCGCACTGACTTCTACATCGATGAAGCCAAACGCCAACTCGAGGACACCTCTTCCCACTGCCCACTCGACCATGACCCCACCCCCCCATCACCAAACCATCATCTCCCAGACCATACAGAACCTCATCACCTCAGGAGATTTCCCACCCACAGCTTCCAACCTCATAGTCCGGGAACCCCGCACTGCCTGGTTCTACCTCCTTCCCAAGATCCACAAGCCTGACCACCCTGGCCTATCCATTGTCTCAGCATGCTCCTGCCCCACTGAACTCATCTCTACCTACCTCGACACTGTCCTATCTCCCCTAGTTTAGGAACTCTCCACATACTTTCGAGACACCACCCACGAGTTCCACCTCCTCCAAGACTTCCGTTTCCCTGGCCCCCAACGCCTCATCTTCACCATGGATATCCAATCCCTCTACACCTCCATCAGCCATGACCGGGGCCTCCAAGCCCTCCATTGTTTCCTCTCCAGACGTCCCCAACAGTACTCTTCCACCGACACTCTCATTCGTTTGGCCGAAGTGGTCATCACCCTTAACAATTTCTCCTTTGAATACTTCCACTTCCTCCAGATCAAAGGGATAGCCATTGGCACATGTATGGGCCCCAGCTATGCCTGTCTCTTTGTTGGCTACGTAGAACAGTTGATCTTCCGTAATTACACCGGCACCACTCCCCACCTCTTCCTCCGCTACATTGATGACTGCATTGGTGCCACCTCGTGCTCCCGCGAGGAGGCTGAGCAATTCATCAACTTCACCAACACATTCCACCCTGACCTTAAATGTACCTGGACCATCTCTGACACCTCCCTCCCCTTCCTGGACCGCCAGCGCAGGGTGTCCAGGTGGATGCAGTGTGTTGGAGGTGGACGAAGGGGTCCTCGGAAGGTGGGCGGGAGTCCTGATTGTGAAAGTAAGCTCAGAGGCGGAGGCGAGGGAAGAAGTGTTCGATGTCACGGCGTGTATTAAATTCATTGATGCGTGGACGGAGGGATACGAAGGTGAGTCCTTTGCTGAGGACTGATCGTTCGTCCTCAGTGAGGGGGAGGTCTGGAGAGATGGTGAAAACTCGGCAGGGCTGGGAGCTGGGAGCTGGTGTGGATCCTGGCACTTTCCCCTGCCACCGCAGGAACTGTAAAACCTGTGCCCACACCTCCTCCCTCACCTCCATCCAAGGCCCTAAAGGAGCCTTCCACATCCATCAAAGTTTTACCTGCACATCCACTAATATCATTTATTGTATCCGTTGCTCCAGATGCGGTCTCCTCTATATTGGGGAGACTGGGCGCCTCCTATCAGAGCACTTTAGGGAACACTTCCGAGGCACTCGCACCAATCAACCAAACCGCCCCATGGCCCAACATTTCAACTCCCCCTCCCACTCTGCCGAGGACATGGAGGTCCTGGGCCTCCTTCAGCGCCGCTCCCTCAGCACCAGACACCTGGAGGAAGAACGCCTCATCTCCCGCCTCGGAACGCTTCAACCCCAGGGCATCAATGTGGACTTCAACAGCTTCCTCATTTCCCCTTCCCCACCTCATCCTAGTTTCAAACTTCCAGCTCCACACTGTCCCCTTGACTTGTCCGGACTTGTCCGACCTGCCTAGCTCCTTTTCCACCTATCCACTCCACTCTCTCCTCCCTGACCTATCACCTTCATCTCCTCCCCCACTCACCCATTGTACTCTATACTATTCTCTCCCCACCCCACCCTCCCCTAGCTTATCTCTCCACGCTTCAGGCTCTCTGCCTTTATTCCTGATGAAGGGATTTTACGTGTATTGTGATGCTGCTCCACGGATTCTGCCTGAACTGCTGTGCTCTTCCAGCACCATTGATCCAGAATCATTAATTGTGCTGTCGATGACTGTTTTATTTTCCTGTACATTCTGCAGAGGCTGGAAGTTAATAAATGTGTTCCAAGCATTGTAGATGTATGGAAGGGATTCAAGCATCTACAAAGGGAAGAAGAGATAGTGTGGAGAACTGCAGACCAATTAATTTGGCATCTGTAGGGAAACCGATGGAATCTATTATGTAGGATGTGGCATTGGATATTTAGAAATTAACAGCAACATTGGAGAGAATCAGTATACACTGATAGAGTCTGACAGCGACTTCATCCTTGACAAACTTCAGAATGATTTGAACTTGTTTATTGCAACATAGAAATGGCATATTTCGATTTTCAGAAGGCTTTTTATAAGATCTCATGCAGTGAATTCATAAATAAAGTAATGTGAATGGTAATTGGAGAAATATATAGAAGTGCAAAGTTAAAGTCAGGTTCGCCTTCATTTAAATGAATCACAACATAGTCGGAAGTTCATGTTGAAACAGTTTCACAGCTTTCTAATGAAACTGTACATAGAGTATTGAGTCCAGTGTTGGTGACCCACTCTGAGAAAGGTTACACTGACAACGGAAGATGTGCAATGGGCATTCTCCAGATTAATCCCTCAGATGGCGAGATTGCCTGATGTGGAAACTCGGTCTGTGTTCTTTAGTGTTTCAAAGAATGAGAGATGATCATAGTGAAATTTAGAAAAGTCACTAAACATATGACAAGTTGGAAATAAACAGGATTTTTCTCTGGCTGCCTACTCTACATTTAAGGCAAATAATGGCAGGTAAAGGATAAACCATTTCAGACTGCAATAAGAAGGCAATTATTCATTTGAAGGGGACTGACGAACACAGCTACATGGAAACCTGCTGGCAGGACAAGATTAGGGAGAATCCCCATATATTCTACAGGTACGTCAAGTGGAACAGAATAACCAGGGAACAGGTAGGACTCATTCGTGACTTGCCAAGTTGCATCCAAATCAACTTAGTGGTAGGAGACAGAAGGTCTACTGGTTGAAGTCTGTTTGTTTGAATGGAGACCAGTATCCAATCGTGTACCGCAGGGATCAGTGCTGTGTCCCATATTATTTGTGATTTGGAGCTGCCAGTGTTGGACTGGCTTGGTCAAAGTTTAAAAATTACAGAACACTAGATGATAGTCCAACAGTTTATTTGGAGACACGACCTTTCAAAGAGCATAATCACGTGATGAGGAAGCAGCGCTGTGGAAACTGGTGCGTGCGAATAAAACTGTTGGATTATACCCTGGTGTTGTGTGATTTTTAACCTTATTATTTGTAGTATTCATAACTGATGCAGCTGTGAATATGGAGGGTGTTGGGGTGAGTGTGATAAATCAGTTTGCGTTTGACACAAAGTTTGGCTGGTTGGTTGGCAGTGAGGAGCAAGGCCTTATATTACGAAGATACAGATGGAATGATCAAATTCGTGGATCAATGGCCGATGTAATGTAAGCCTGATAAATATGTGGTGATGTACTTTGAAAGAAGGAACCAGACAGGGGAGGATTCACTGAATAGCAGCACACTAGGAAGCTCAGAGGGTGCTTCTCCACATATCCCTGAATGTGCTTAAACAGGTTAATGCACAAGTTGACAAAGCATAGCGACCATAAACATAGCCTTTATTCATAGAGGCACAGATTATAAGAACTATGTAGAACTTTGGTTAGGCCAAATGGAATACTATGTACATTTCTGGGAGTCACATTACAGGAAGTATGTGATTGCACTGGAGAGGGTGCAGTGGAGATTCACCAGGATGTTCCCTTGGATGGAGTTGATCAGCTCGGGTTGTTTACTTTGAAGCAGAGAAGGCTGACAGGGACGTGCTTCAGATGGAGAAGATTACCAGAGGCATGGACAGGATGGATAGACAGCAGCTGTCCCTTTCAGTCAAAGGGCGAAGAACAAGGGAGTACCATTTTAAAGTGAAAGGTTTGATGTTTAGTGAGGACGTGAGGATTGTTTTCATCCAGAGGCTGTTGGGGTCAGGAATGCACTTCCTGAGAGGGCTGTCGGCACAGTTAACCTCATAACCGTTAATAAATACATAGTCGTACCCTTGAAGTGCCATAACATACATGGTTATGGGCCTCGTATCGGAAGGTGGGACGAATGTAGATCGTGATGTATTTATGACAGTACAGAACCAGTGCTTCTGTGATTGTATGGGTTGGATGGTCAATCATTGAGTAGCATAAGACAGAAATTGATGAGTTTCTGAAGAATGCATTAACCAGGGTTATAAAAGTGAACTTGTCTCCATGAGCAAGAACAGGGAAAGCTAAAAGTGTCTAATACCCTGCTCCGTACCTGATGTTTCTGTGCAGTGTGCGGGAAAGCTCTGTCATTGTTGTCACAAGCTCTTAAACATTAGGAAGGCAGCATCTTTCTGGTTGTGTTTCCTGTTCCCTTTTCCAAAGCTCATTGCCGGTGTTCTGTCTGGATTTATCCTTTAAGAACTCAGAGCAATTTGATACTATTGAGTGTCTTTCTTGGCTGTTCCAGAGACCATTGCAGAGTTTATCACATGTCTGTTTGTCAGGAGACAATTGTAGGCCAGACCAGGAAGCACGGGAGATTCACTTCCTGAAAGTACATTGGGGAAGGAACAGATGTTTACAATGGACATTAGATTCAAGGACAATATCACTGGTACCAGATTTTATGTCTGGATATTTTGTTAATTGTTTTTAACTTCCACCAGCTGCCGGAGATTTATTCTGGCCTGGATCAATAATCCAGTTTGCACAACAGCACCATCTCCACATGGGGACCTATCGGAAACCATACTGAGCACATTATTTTTGTGCTGCTTGACAGCTCTGTCAAAAAGAACTCCCACCAATGCGACTATCGCGACGGGATTGAGGGCGTGGTAAATGATCAGACTGTAGTCATTCCCTTGTTATGGGGCTGGATATAGTTGAGGAACTTTCCACATGGCCAGACAGATGTCAGAGTTGGAGCTGGAGTGAAACAGCTTCGCCAGCGACAAGACTTGTTTTGCAGCACAATCTTCAGTCCTATTGCAGGAATGGTGTCCGGGCCCATTGCCTTTGTCATATCTGTTCAGCTGTTTCTTCATGTCACGTGCAGCGAATCGAATTGGTTGAAGACTGGCATCTGTGATTCTGTGGGCATCATGAGGAGGGTGAGGTGGATTATCGAGTCAACACTTTTGGCTGAGGATGGTGCAGATACTACACCCTTGTCTTTTACACTGAAGTACAGGGCTGGGGATATTTATAGAGTCCTCTCCTTCAGTAAGTTGTATATTAGTCCATCGACATTGATGACGGGATGTGGACTGACTGGAGATTTTCGATTTTATCTGTTTGTCTCGGAAGTATTTCCCCCTCTCCACCAGATGGAAGTTCCGCTGTTTATGATGTAACCAGTCAAGTGTGGTAGCTTTAATGGGTTGTCATCAGGTTTAGATACACATGGTTCTGACTCAGGCATGTTCACCCAAACTCGTCACTGAACCATCACTCGGCTTGATGATAATGGTAGAGTCATGGATTATCCCTGGGGTAAAAGCTATGGATTGTGATTGAACGCAATTCTGCTGCGGCTGCTGCTGTGATCTACAGCATCACAAGATAACCCAGTCTGAGCTGCAATATCTGCAAATCAATTCGACTGACTTTCCCCCAGTTCACACCGAGACCCGTTCACCCATCAGCCCTGTACTCAGTGACCTAATCTGGTTTCTGATGTGCGAACACATCCAGTTTCATAATCTCATTCTGATGAGGGTCTCACCCTGACGTCATGCCTCCAATTTCTTACATTTCTCCGATACTTTAACATATTAATCTGAATTGTTTCTTTTCCCGTAATACAATCTTCTGTGTTTGAAGTGAATGTTTTTTCCTCTGTTTTTCTCCCTGACCATGATTAAGGCCTCTGTCATATCAGTGATGCCAGCCTTATGTCGTTTCAGAGCGAATGAACTTGTGCACTTTGCGTTTTTGTTCCCTTCCCAATGTACAGCGCTCTCTGCTGGACAGGGCGTTTGAGCAGATTCAACACACGTCTTTGGAAAATGTTCAAAAACAGAAGAAACTAAAAAGGTCTGACTGCATCTTGTGGAGTGAAAGCTGAGTTCATTTTTCGGGTCCAGTGACCCTTCGACAAAGCTCCCACTTCCTACAGCAATTTGTGTATTTTTATTTCAAGTATTCATAGTTATTTGTTTAATTGAAAATTTGTGCTGTGCCGATAGATTTCTAGAGAAACTCAGCAGGTCTGGCAGCATCTACAGAGGCAGAGAAACAGAATTAGCGTTTCAAGTCCAGTCTGACACTTCCTCAGAACTGAAATAATTGGAAACTGGGCATTTAAGTGCCTTGCCAGAGGTGGGGGGGAGGGGGGGGGCTGTAGGTGACAGGGAAAGAAGGGTGTGACAACCGATAAACAGGCTTTAAGCAGTGGTGAACGAGAAGCTAATATAAAATGAGTTTAAATTAAGATGTGAATGGGGGAAAGGGGTTCTCTCTATTGAGTGCAAGCTAAAGAAGACACAACCACAAAAGATCATAGGGAGGCTATGAGGGAGAATGTTGAACATGTGGTATTATATGGATCTGGCCAGAGATAAATTTTCACTGTAGAGATCATCACTGCTGCCAGACAAAAGAATTCATGTGCTTGACGGCTTATTGGGACTAGTCATATTTTCATGCTGCCTCAGTATTGGAACATAAAGAAGAAAACAAACAACAGTGTTAAGTTTGGGCTGAGTGTTGTTTACCTGTCACTTTTAACATTGCTTCAAATTTGCAGTGCTGATCTTTAAATTCTTGTTCTTGAAGTTAGTATCAGATGGAGTGGAGGAGGGTGAGGGGTGACATTATAGAAATTTACAAAATCAGGGAAGGCATGGATAGGGTGAAAAGGTAAGGTCTTTTCCACAGGATAGGAAAATTAAATCATAGAACCATAGGTTTATGTGGAATAGGGAAGATTTAAAAGGGAGGAAGAGGAGTTTTATTTTACACAGAGGGTGACGTGTTTATGGAATGCGCTGCCAGAGGAAGACTGGCAGATGCAAGTATAGATCCAACATTTGCAAGACATTAGGACAAACATATGAATGTGAACCGTTTAGATGCATATGTGCCAAATGCAAGCAGATGGGAATAGTTTAGTTTGGAATATATGGCCGGCATGGACAAGTTGGACCAAAGATTGCGTTTGTATGCGATATGACTGTATGAATATAGAAATCAAAGAAAAAGGAAGAAAAGATGTGATGTAAGCAAATTGGCAAGAAATATAAAAACAAGCAGCACGAGCTTTTACATGTATGTAAGAACAGTTCAAGAAGTGTGTGTGATCTTTGGTAGAAAGGAAGTCAGGAAGTATATTCAAGACATTTGGAGTGTTTGACTGGGGAACTGGATACAGGGAGCAGACAGGTAATTTACACCAGCATTTTACATCGTTCCTCAAAGGTGAAGGTGCTGTAAATATTTCAATGGTATAAACAAAATGGTAATAGGAAGGAAGATATGGAACTGTCTCTAACAAAAGGAACAAGACATTTCTCAAACAGATAAGACCAAGGCTAAACAGGTCATCAGCAATTCATAGCTGGTTTT
>NW_025214297.1:40707-41303 GCF_004010195.1 Chiloscyllium plagiosum | reverse complement strand
AGATGCTGCTGATCTCCAAAACGCTATGTTTGTGTTACAGGAGAACATCCACAGAGGATTCCAGCACTTCACGCTTAGCCGTCCTGACCTGTCTTATTGAATCTGAGTCTGTGGTGTGACCACATCTCTATCCATGCTGTTCATGATAATCTCCGATTCTCAAACATTTTCTCAGTGTTCGCATATCGGACAATGTAGACGGTACTTTGGATTCCAGCTGCCACATGCTCCCATTGTATATAATTAATCCAAACAACATCAAATCATGTTAACATTAAATTGAAAAAGCTGCTGCTGTATAATCCGATAACAATTTCGCAGAACTTACCTGATACTCACCAGCAACAGCTTTCAAAAGTTATTTCGGATTGCACTCCAGTACCTGCTGGAACGCTCACTGCCAAATTTTCTGTGATGCTTAGATTAGAGTGGTGCTGGAAAAGCACAGAAGGTCAGGCAGCATCCAAGGAGCAGAATATCGACATTTCGGGCAAAAGCCCTTCACCAGGAATGGAAGCAGGTAGATTTCAGGGTGGGGAGATTCGTGGACTAATGGGGACAGGACCGTGTCGAGGTATGCCGAGATGAGTTCGGTT
>NW_025214297.1:38097-39675 GCF_004010195.1 Chiloscyllium plagiosum | reverse complement strand
CACATTTACCATATCATGAGTTTGATAAACCTCTATAAGGTCACGCCTCAGTCTCCGTTTGTTCATGGAAGATTGCCCCACTGTATTCAGCTTCTCCCTAAATCTCACATCTGGAGGGCTGGTGTAAGATGCAAGGAGATATTGAACGGATGCAGAACTGGGCTGATAAGTGGAACGTGGTATTCAAAATGAGAAACTGTGCAGTCATTGATTTTGTAAGGCCGCATTCGAATACAGAATACAGGGTTAACGGCAGGATTCTTGGCTATGGGAAAGAACAGAGGAATATTGGGTTTCATGTCCATAGATCCCTGGAAGTTGCCACCCAAATTGATAAGGTTGTTAAGAAGGCCTGTATTGTGTTGACAGTCATTACCGGCGGATTGAGTTTGAGAGCCAGAAAGTTGTTCTGCAGCTCTATCGAGTCCTGGTTAGATCATACTTGGAGTATTGCGTTCATTTCCCATCGCCTCGTTACAGGAAACATATGGATGCTTTAGAGAAGATGCAGTGGAGATTTATCAGGATGCTGCTGGAGTGGAAGACATATCATAAACAAATGCTTGAGGGGGCTCGGCATTTTCTCATTGGAGGGAGGAGGATGAGAGGTCACTGGATATACGTGTACAAGAGGTTGAGAGGCCGAAAGAGATGTGGATAGCCAGCCACTTTTCTTTTTCTCATGGCGGTAATGTCTGTCATGAAGGGACCGAATTTCGAGATATTTGGACGAATTACCTTAATGTTAGGTCCCTTCATGATAGACATTTCCTTTTAAAAGCAAATATTGTCATGCAGCATACAAGGAGCAGGAGGGAAGGCGTTTCAGGCATTTCAATAAGGATGCTGTGAGTGGGAGAAGGAGGCTGAGCATTGAATTGAAGTGTGGGGTTGACTTTGGGGGAAAGTAGATATGAAGGCGATAGGTAGAGATTCGCACGGATCTTTGTGGATTGAGGAGGAGAATTTATTCCCAGTACGGTGTGTGATGGAGACTTCGCAGTAAGGGTTTCAGGAACTAAATAAAGTGAGGACAGCAGATGCTGGAGAGTCAGAGTCAAATCAATGTGTCGCTGATAAAGCACAACATGTCTTGCTGTATCTGAGGAGCAGGAGAGTCGATGTTTTGAGTATAAGACCTTCATCAGGAGTGTCGAGGGAGAATAGGGCTGAGATGTAAATGTGGTGAAGGTGCGGGTGAGTGTGGGGCTTGATGGAAGGTAGATCGGATGGCGGTTCCTGGATGTAGTTAGGGGATGATTGTGATAGGTCGATCAGCAGGGTAGAGAAAAAAGTTGGGATGTAAGATGGGCAGGTAGGTCAGATCAACATGGCAGTGCACATTGGAGGATTCGGTCTTGCATGATGTGAGGGAGGTGAAATTTGGAAACTGGTGAAGTCAATGTTGCTGCGGTGCAGTTGTCTGGACCCAAGGGGAAGATGATGTGTCCTTCCTCCTGTGAGTGGGTGGCGTTGAATTGACAGTGGAGGAAGCTCTGGAATTTCATGCACTGGGGTAATGTGAGGGGATGTTGAAGTTGTTGGTTTGATGTCTAACATTCCAGTCGTGAGTTACTT
>NW_025214297.1:33498-37714 GCF_004010195.1 Chiloscyllium plagiosum | reverse complement strand
AGAGATGGGCTGGTGGGAATCGTCAATATTTGTGGGAAGAGAAGTTGTAATTGTGGAAGATTGAATGCTTCTGTGTCTTTCCGAGTTGGAATTGGTCATCCTGGGAACAGATGTAGAGTAGGCAGATTAATTGAAAATAAGGAATGGTGTTTTGTCAGGAGGTAGCATGGGAAGAGGTGGACTCTGGGGAGCTTGGGGGTCTGTGTGCTTGTAGAACATCTCTGTGATTAGACACTTGCTAGAGACGGTGATGACGTGGTCCAGGAAGAGGAGAGAAGCTGTTACAGGCTGGATCTGTTTTCCCTGGAGCGTCGGAGGCTGAGGGGCGACCTTGTAGAGATTTACAAAATTATGAGGGGCATGGATAGGATAAATAGACAAACTATGTTCCCTGGGATCAGGGAGTCCAGAATTTGAGGGCATAGATTTAGGTTGAGAGTGGAAAGATATAAAAGAGACCTAACGGGCAACTTTTTCATGTGGAGGGTGGGACAGGTATTGAATGAGCTGCTAGAGAATCTGGTGGAGTCTGGTACAATTACAACATTTGAGAGGCACTTGGATGGGTATATGAATATGAAGAGGTTGGAAAGGTATGTGCCGGGTGCTGGCAGGTGAAACTCGTTGGAAAGGTATGTGCCGGGTGCTGGCAGGTGAAACTCGATGGGGTTGGGATATCTGGTCGGCATGGACGGTTTGGACCGAAGGGTCTGCATCCATGCTGTACATCTGTATGACTTTATGATGATCCAGGTCGGCGTGGAAGATGTTGGTAAAGTTGATGAACTGTTCAACCTCCTCGGGGGAACACGAGGCGCTGCCGATACAATCATTACTGTAGCGGAATCACAGATGTGGATTGATGCCGGTATAACTGCGGAAGATGGACGTTTCCACGGATCCGACAAACAGACAAGCATAGCTTGGTCCCATGCGGTTGCCAATGCCCACCACTTTTGTTAGGATGAAGTGGGAGGATTGGAAGGAAAATTTGTTGAGGGTAAGGACCAGTTCAGCCAGGCAGATGAGAGTGAATGTGGAAGTGTACCAGCTGGGATGGCGTGAGAAGAAGAACTGGAGGACTCGGAGAAATTCATTGTGGTGGATCGACCTGTACAGGGACTCGAAGTACATGGTGATGATGAGGCGTTGGGAGCCAGCGAAGCGAGATTCTTCGAGGAGGTGATAGTCATGGCGTTGTCAAAAAAGTAGATGGGGAGTTGCTGGACTAAGGGGGGCAGGATGGTGGTGAGCGAGGTAGAGATGAGTTCAATAGTATAGGCGTAGGCTGAGACAATAGGTCGACCGGGGCAGTCATTATGTGAATCTTAGGAACGAGGAAGAAAATGGGGAAGAACCCGAGAGAGAGAAAGACAGATAGAGTTGAGATGGTCACCTTCTCCAGGACCTTTACACAGGAGCACTGTCAGAAGGAGGCAATGTCCCTGTGATACTGACTCCACACATTTCATTCAGAATTTCTCCCATGTTTTGAGGTTTAAACGTCGCCATGGCAGATAGTGCAATTTGAATTTAATAAATAAACCACAGTTAAATAAATGAAGAGGAAGCTGTCTATTCCCATGTTTAGGGGAATTTCATGACTAGTGGTGCACGTTTTTAGGGGGAGAACAGAGAGATTTAAAATAAAAAAACGCGAGGGATTTTTTCACAGAGAATGATTCATGATGTGGAATAAACTACCTCTTGTAGTGGTGGGTGCAGGTAGAATTACACACTGCATAAAGCATTTGGTTGGATGCAGGAATAGGAAATGTTTGGAGGAATGTGGGCCCGGAAAGTACAGGTGGGACTAGTTTAGTTTGTAATCATGTTCGTCATGGACTGGTTGGACCAAAGTGTCTGTTTTGTGCTGTGTGACTCTGTGACCAATGTGTACAGTCATGACCATGGCACTCATGGTCATTGTTTGAAAAATTCATCTGGTTCACTGATGACATTTCGGGAAGGAAATCTAACCTGGTCTGGACTACGTGTGACTCCAGGTCCACATCAATCTGTTTGATTCTTAACTCTCCTCTGTCACATTATGAATAGACAATGAATGATGGTCTAGCAGGCAATGCCAATTATTCACTTGTTGTGAATGATTTTTTAAAAAATGGGAAGTTTGAAAATGCAATCTCGCCTGATGTGTTGTGACGAGACCTGCCGAAAGAGTAGCGCTTTGAAATGTGGAATTTCTCACTAACAAAGCTGATGGTTCACACAAGGGAGAAGATATAACAACTTCAACAAGAATGCACATGGATACGAGTAGGTATACAGATACAGAAAGATAATATTTTGGTCATGTGAATGGTCCAAATAATGACCGATACATGCTGCTCATACAGAAAGAGAAACGAGGATATTTTGGGTTGGGAGAGTGCAGCAAGTGATTATCTCGAGGACCATTATACCCACCACTGAGAACTGGAATTGTCCAATAGATAACGAGAATTGTAGGTTTAAAGTGAAGCAGTAGCAGAGGCTCAGAGGAGCTTATTCCTGAAGATCAGCGTTTCCACTGCGCAGATGGCCACCCAGGAAAATACACAAGGGAGAATCACTTGGAACACCAATCTTCAAGAGTGTCTGGGAGTGATGCAGCACGGAAACAAGGTCTTCGTTCAAAATTGTCCATGCCCACTATGTTTCGGAAACAATATTAGTCCCACTCACCTGCATTTAGCCCATATCCTTCTCAACGCTTCGGGTTAATGGATTTGTGTTTTTAAATGGAAATGTACCTGCATCTACCATTTCCTCTGGTCGAACACTCAGCATCGGAGCTACCATCTTTTGGAAAAAAATTGCCTCTCAGGTCCCTTTTGAATCTTTCTCCCCTCGCCTTTCAAATATGTCTCTTTGTTTTTAACTCCCTCAACGTAGGGAAAAGATATTTGCTGTTCTACCTATCTTTGTCCCATATGATTTGTTAGGCGTCTACAATGCCTCATCCTCCGATCCTGCACTGAAAATGTCCCAGTCTGTTTTATAAGTCAAAACTTCCAGTCCTGGCATTAACCTTGCAAATGTTTTCTGAACCTGGTCCAATTTAATAATGTCCTTCTTGTAACAGGGTGATTAGAAATTGACACAGTCCTCCAGAAGAGTCCTGAATATTAAAGATTATATTAGAACTTCGATACTCAGTGGTCTGATCAATGATGGCAACCGTGCTAAACACCCTCCTAAATATCCTGTCTACCTGTCAAACAAAGAACGATGGACTGGAACCTCTGGGTCTCTCTGTTCAATAACACGACCCAAGGCCCCATGTGTAAGTCCTGCCCTTGTTTGCGTTACCAAAATAGAGTATCTTGCGCTAATCCTAATTAAAAAGCATCTGTCTCTTTTAAGCCCTTTGGCCCAATTGATCAAAATCCCTTTGTAATATTAGCTAAGTTTCTTCACTGTTGACTGTAGTTGCATTTTTGGTGTCACCCGCACTTACAAAACATGCCGACTCAATTCTTATCCAAATCGTTTAAATAAATGACAAACTGCAGCGGACCCACCTCCGATTGTTGCAGAAAACTACGATTCACAGGCCACCAGGGATTGTGCTATGACGCTCTATCGTCAGGGGAGTTGACAGACTCTGCATGTCTCTGATGAGTTCACAAATGATAATCTTCTTCCCCGGGCCAGAAGACACTCCATCAGAAAATATAAGCCATTTTTCTCATGAGACAGAGGCAGGTAAGGAAGGAATACGAGTGTGAAGATACTTTAGGTGTGAAGAGATGTGGAGGAAGGAAGCTGACATAAGTTTGAGGAAGCATGTAAAAACAGGGCTCTGCAAGATTGCAAAGGAAGGAATTGAGGAATGGATTTAGGACAGCGTTAAGGCGGCATAAAAAACCTTTACAGGAAAGGTTAAGTAAAAACCCGAAGCGTTCTACATTTATGCGAGTAACTAGACGGTGGTGAGGGCACGGCCAATCACAGGTTAGATTAGATTTCCTCCAGTGTGGAAACAGCCCCTTCAGCCCAACAAGTCCACACCGACGAACGAAACAGCAACCCACTCAGACCCATTCTCCTTACATTAACCTCGGCTACTGCACCCAACACTACGTGCAATGTAGCACAGCCAAGTTACCTTACCTGCACATCTTTGGACAGTGGGAGAAAACCGGATCACCCGGCGGCAACCCATGCAGACGCGGGGAGAATGTACCAAATCTACGCAGACAGTTGCTCGAGA
>NW_025214297.1:29478-32787 GCF_004010195.1 Chiloscyllium plagiosum | reverse complement strand
TGTTCAAGAAAGGGAATAGGGATTATCCTGTAAATTACAGACAAGTCAGTCTTACATCAGTAGTGGGCAAAGTATTTCAGAGGACTGTGAGTGAGAGGATTTATCATTCCTTGGAACACCATAGTTTGATTCGACATAGTCAGCATGGTTTTGTCAGAGGCAGGTCATGCCTCACAAACCTTCTTGAATCATTGGCGCATGTCACAAAACATATTAATGAAGGTACAGAGGTGAATGTGGTGTACATAGAATTCGGAAAGTTTTAGTATAAATTTGCCCATGGGCTTATTCAGAATTTATTGAGGCATGGGATACAATGGAACTATGCTGCCTGGGTACAGAATTGGCTGACTCATCAAAGACAGAATATAGTGGTTGATGAAAAATATTCAGTCCGAAACATTGTGAGCAGTGATGTTCCACATGGATGGGTTCTGCGACCGTTGTGATTTTTAGAAATGACTTGGATGAGTTAGTAATTGTGCCAATGACACAAAGTATTGTGTGGTTGTAGATAGTGTAGAAGGCTGTGTGCAGAAGTTCCTTAGTGCCGGCCCTCGACCAGTGCCCACTCCCTCAGCACTGACCCACTGAGAGTGCCCACTTTCTCAACACTGACCCACCAACAGCGCCAGTCCCTCAGCCCTGACATGCTGACAGTGCCCACTCGCCAGACCTGACCTCCAGACAGTACCCACTTCTTCATAACTGACACTATGACGTGCACACACCCTCAGCACTGATCCTCCAACATTTTCCACTCCCTCAGCGCTACCCTTGCACAGTGTCCACTCTGTCAGCACTGACGCATCGACAGTGTCCGCTCCCAAAGCACTGACCATCTGACAGTGTCAGCATACGTTCAGTCCGGTCGCTGTCCTGCTGTGCGTCAAGAAGAGACAGACCTCAAGTGAGTGGCAATATAATGATTTTATTTCTTGAAACTCTGCATTATTTGACTCGCTGAAGTTACAGTATTCGATGGGTCTGGCGAATGTACACTCTCACACGGCTTATGACCACCAACAGCGCCAGTCCCTCAGCCCTGACATGCTGACAGTGCCCACTCGCCAGACCTGACCTCCAGACAGTACCCACTTCTTCAGAACTGACACTATGACGTGCACACACCCTCAGCACTGATCCTCCAACATTTTACACTCCCTCAGCGCTACCCTTGCACAGTGTCCACTCTGTCAGCACTGACGCTCCGACAGTGTCCGCTCCCAAAGCACTGACCATCTGACAGTGTCAGCATACGTTCAGTCCGGTCGCAATGCCCCACCCAATGTCCTGCTGTGCGTCAAGAAGAGACAGACCTCAAGTGAGTGGCAATATAATGATTTTATTTCTTAAAACTCTGCATTATTTGACTCGCTGAAGTTACAGTATTCGATGGGTCTGGCGAATGTACACTCTCACACGGCTTATTTTGAGGTCGTGTCTACTACTTTGGTGTCCTTCCCACCATCTCAACCATTGCGCAGGCAGATGCAGCAGCCATAAATCAGAGGCAGAGACTGCTTCTCCGGATCTCTCCCGGATCACAGCCAAACAAACAATACAACCCTCTGGCCCTGTGGCATCCAATTGCCGACGCTGAAATGCAGTGTGATAGGTCATTGGTTTGTGGTACTCAGCGGCGGTGCATGAGACAATGGCCATCTATCCATTTCCACTTCGTGTTTTTTTGTAATTCAGCATCCCCATTTCCTCATCTGCATTATGCATTTCATCATTCCATATCTGATGGCTCATATACACTTAGATGCACAGTCCTATGATCTAACTGCTTCAAGTGGAATACACTAGGAATATGGTGCACAGTTCCCCTCCTACTATTCTTCGTTTAGTCCCATGTTGGAAGCCCTGTCACGGTCCCTATCTACCTATCACTCAGACCACGCTGGGAGCAAAGTATACCATTCCCATGTCCGTATCTCTCAGACCACACTGAGAGCCCCGTGCACTGACTCGATCTTCCTATCATTAAGTTATATCCCATACTGGAAACGCGGTGCACAGTCTCCAGCTCCCTATTCTTCAGACCACATTAACTCTACCACCGGTTCGACGACACTGGTTGCACCGTATACAGTTCCAATCTCCATACCGTGGAATCAGTGAGAACTTCAGCTGCTGGACGTTAGAGCCAGGAACATTTGGATCTGGAAAAAAACAAGTCAGACAGCATCTTAGAAGCAGGAAAATCGACGTTCATTAGGAAACGCTTTCGAACTGAAGCGTTGACTTTCCAAATCATGTGATGCTGTCTGACCTTTTGTCTTTTTCAGGCCTCGCATTTTACCGAATCCCAACTCCTAATGCTTCAGTTGCATCCACAACAGAACACTGCACAGTTCTGTTGTCCTTTTCCTGAGGAAAATCAAGTGATCGCTTCCTTAGAGCGAGCCTCCGATTTAAATGGAGATTTGCAAGGGTCCGAAAGAAGCAATCATTTTCTCGGATGATCCCTTCACTGTCTGCTCCAACTGGGGATTCATGAGCATGCCCACGGTAAGCTCCTATCTCAGCTGGTACCATGACCATCAGGCTACTGGAAATCGCTAGGTTATTCGCCTGAAGGGCGAGCTTGGACGGCATGGAGGCATGGCAGTCAGTCTCCACAGAGACTACTTATTTTATACACTGATGTTACTGGAGAATCAGTTCATGGGTAAGTGGTGTGTGTGAATGTGTCCATGTAGTTATGAAGATATATTTGTGAATATATGTGTGTGTGTGTGTCTGTCTGTCTGTCTGTCTGTCGGTGTTCATGTATGACTGTGTGTACGTGTTTGTATATGTCTGCATCATAATGCATGTGTGCATTTGTGTCTGACGTCTGCGTGTGTGTGTGTTATTAATTATGTGCGTGTGTGCATCAATATGTATTTGTGTCTGTAAAAGTGTGTGTGTGAATTAGAGTGTGTGAATGTGTGTGTGTGAGTCACTGCCTGCGTGTGTAGTGCATGTGTGCATTTGTTTGTATAACGTGATTGTGTGTGAAAATTATTCCTTCGTTTTTGACATTATTACTAAATGGACACACTCTGATATCAGATCCATTCAATTCGTGCTCCAGTCACCACAGTGAGAAGCTGGGCAAAAAATGTGGAAAACACATTCAATTTTGGGTTTCTGCTGCAGGGTCAGCTGTTCAGTGCATATCAGGCATTTTGTGCCATGTAGCTAGTTTTATCATTAAATAATCCATGACAGCTTCTGAGCATGAGCAGAAAAGGATTGTGCACTATGAATCCATCCTGCACCTTTATCAGATCATGGCCAATTCGAATATCAAAAAGA
>NW_025214297.1:9598-26666 GCF_004010195.1 Chiloscyllium plagiosum | reverse complement strand
GGTGCGTGGGATGCATTGCCAGCAGTGATGCTACAGTCAGACACATTGTGGACACTAAAGCGACTGTTGGATAGGCTTTAGTGTATGTAAGTTAGTTTTATCTGACAGCAGGATAAATGTTCGGCACAACATCGACAGGTGAAGCACCTGCACTGCGTTGTATGGTTTTATGTTCTGTGTTCTACGAGTTATGCTCTATCCCGCCTATCAACGACCCAATTTCAAGGTACTATGTATCTTGCTCCCCAAGGTACCTTGCTCTCTTTGTTCAGGAATGCTCCCAAGAACCTGACCCATTAACGGAATAAGTCTTGTCCTGATTTGCTTTTCCAAACATCGCCACTACTTCTATGTTCTGAACTGCGTTGATACTTGACCGAGCATTCCCCAAATGTTAATATTTCTATCAAATAAATGTCCGAATGTCTGGATGCACCTAAACATCTTTAAGACAGGATATTTGACAGGACTCAATTTCCCCAACAGCGGAAACCCAGCGTGGCGTGAAGAGATCTTAGCACTACCCCATAGGAAGGATACGTTTTTGATGGAGGGAGTACCACATTGTATTACAAAAATAATAGCTGACCTTCAATGTTAAGTTAACATGATTAAACAAATTAAGCTTTTTGCCTCGAGACTTTAGAAGATCAGAGATCTGATGGAAAACTTTAAGCTATCAACGGGGCAGTGGTAGAATGGGGAAGGGTAAAGGTGGATTAATATTCATTTATCCTGCTGATTGGATATTTTCGAACTCGTGGACAGAGTGTCACTGTTAGGGCCAGAGTGCTCAGGAGAGATGTTAAAAAGAGTGTCGACACACAAACGATCATGGAAGTTTGAAACGGTCTTCCAGAAGTCACAGTGAATTATGCATCAGTTGTCCGATTTCTTTTCTTTATATGGTTGAATTTGAAAGTTCTCTGCTAATCATATTTTAACAGACTACGTGACATAGTGAGCTTTTCTGGTTGTTTGGTTTAATTACAGAAAGGCTCACCACCGAGTCACAATATTATATTTAAAACTGAGATACAAAGGTAGTTGAGCATTGAGGGGATCAAAGAAAGTGGGAGCATGGAGGTAGAAACTTATCAACCTTGATTGACAGATGAAACAGACTCCATGGGGCAAATGACCTAATTTTTGCTCTGACATCTAATGATCTTGTGGTCCACAGAAGAGTGAGGAAGTCGAAGGACATAAAAGTATGTCTATCGCGATGATATTGCATTTGCACAAGCGTGAGGACCTGAATGGTCTCTTCTCCTTCCCAGGATGTTCCTACCGAGAGTACGCGGTATGATATATTTATGCCCAGCAAGATCAACCAAAGCCACAACTGCAATACCGATCATCGGCTGCACCAGCATAGGGCCAGGCATCCATTGATAAATGCAGCACATTTTTCATTCATTCCTCTCCTTCTCCTTCAAACAGTGATCTGCCGGAGAACAGTTGTGAATTGTAAACGTGCTGAGCAAACAATAGTTTATAATGATCCCGGATGTATTGCAATTGGCCCCACGTTGGAACTGTTAAAGGGACAGTTCTCTCACCAAGAGCAGCACCAACTTGGAGCAGGTACAAAATCTGAACTTCCAGACTGTTCTTTAATAATCGCAATTTCGTCGCTGATGTGTACAACATACAAATCGTATGTTGTATTAACGTTCATAATTGTATTCAAGTTGTGCTCATTTCATTAAGACCAAATGTAACTTGAATGAACGATTAAGCCTTTATGTCAATCAGTTACTTCTCAGGGATTCCCGTTCCCTGGTTGTTTTCAATGTAATATGACATTTTTCACTAAAGCATAGCACGCAGTGTTGCTTTATTTCATTTAGGAGTAAGGTTCACAAGTATGAAACGAATAAAATATAAATGTAACGAAAAGGGTAAGCCATTCAGTCCAGTGTGTCACTGCGAGCACTTTGTGGGAGAACTGAAAAGAGCCAGCGCAGGAACGATGGTTTACTTCGCTTGTCCAGTTTGAGCATTGCCTGTGAAGTTTCATGATGTCAACAACTATACAGTTGGACCTCTCTGTTCACTGATAAATGCCTGATTGACAGAAACGCTGAACCTTTAATTTCAGTTACATTTCATCTTAGTTTGTGAAATGACTTTATAATGAACACAACGTGGATCCAATCTTCAACGTTGATCTCTGGTTATTAACTACAGCATAGCGTCTCATTTGGTATAAAGTGCCTCCCTGTTACAGTCAGCTCATCGTGACTCTGAAAGACACTATAGTGAAAGATGAAATCACTGGTTTTGCTGCAAATCGTTCTGGTGATGGTCGAGCCATTCATTGCGGATGGACAACCAAGACCAAGGCTTTTCTTTACTGGTTAGTGCATTTATTTGAAAACGGGCTAGAACTCCACCAGCCCCTCAAACATGTGCTGTTTTGCAATTGAATTTTGACTGATTGTTTGCCTTCTTTCAATCAAGCCGAATTCCCATCCCCACCTGCTCTGAATGAAAAGTTATCATCTCATTTTGGAAACTTTTAGAGGAAATTTTAAATTTAAGTTGCTGATCATCGACCCTCAAAAACTATTCACGAATAAACTGTTCTCAGCAGCTTCGTTTCCATGTTGTAAAGGGAGACGTTTAAAAATCTCTCTTTAACCCGCCGCTCCCGAACTCTGCAATATCCCCTAGTCCCGATAACGCTTCTCGATGCCCAGACCACTCTAATTCTGATGAATTCTAAGAGATTAGGCAGTGACTCGTTGTTTGCATTTTGTTCAGCTGACTTAGCCCCGAGTTGTGGAATGCACTCCGTACAAACACGATATATTCTCGAAAACAGTACTTAAAACAACACAATTGACAAATGGGCGGCACAGTGGTTCAGTGGTTCGCACTGAGGCCTCAAAGCATCAGGGTCCCTGTTCGATTCCAGCCTCTATCGACTGTCTGTGTAGAGTTTGCATACTCTCCCCGTGTCTGTGTGGGTTCCCTCTGGGTGGTTCGATTTTTCTCCCACAGTCCAAAGATGTGCAGGTCAGTTGGATTGGCCATGCTAGTGCTAGGTGCATTAATCAGGGGAAACTGTGTCTGGGTGGGTTACTCTTCGGCGGGTCGATGTGGACTTGTTGGGCCGAAGCGTCTGTTTCCACACTGTAGGGAATCTAATCGAAAAGTGCTTGGTAACTTGCTCGTGTATATTTCCTTCTGTATTGTTTTCTTGATGTTTGAAAGAAAACACTGTTCACAGAGTTATTTTACGTATCCATTGATTAAGTCACACCGGTAGCACTTTGCGCAGTTCTGGTCCCTCTGTCCCTTGGTAAAATGCTACTTGGAACAATTAAGGAATGGCCTTGATCTCCCTGGGTAAGACAACACAAGATCCCTGTGAAGCTTCATATTCTTCTTATCTCTCGGTTTTACCTTACGTCGTCCACACTGGGATAGAATCTTGTCTCCATAGCCCTTAGTTACTTTCTACCTTGTTCACTGCACATAGAGATGGTTTAATCTGCCTTTGTGTGACCACACTGTACATGGGTCTGGACTCCACATCTCTCGGTTCAGAAACAGTTGCAGGGCAGTGAACAGTCCTCTGCCAGTGACTACATTGGGAGCAAATGGACAGTTCTAGTCTCTATATCCCTTCATAACACAGCACTGAGAGCATTGGTTGCGGTGTCATCTTTACACCCCTTGGTAAGGCCATACTGAGAATACTGTGCAAAGCTCAGGTGTCCACCTCCTCGATTCAATCACTCGAGCTTCACTCGATAAAGTGCTGGATGTCATTATACTTGATTTAGTGACACACTGAGTGTTAATTGTTTTGCAGTGGACATCGCTGTACTATCCCTTTCTCTTTAGTAGGTTTCTTCAAAGCTTGTGCATTTGAGAAAGGAATCTGCAAACGATCCCCTTGTCTTCAGCATGAAATCCCGGTAATGGGCAGGTGTGTCATCGGAGGATACTGCTGCAAGAGAAAATCGATGTGAAGCAAAATGAATCTAAAGGGAAAAACGTGAGACGGACCAACTGATTTCTGTAAATTGACTAAGTTCTATTGTGTAGATCTAATGGCACTTGACCTGCTGCTTTCTGAATTGTATCAATAAAATTCGTTGCATTGTCTGTTGTCCATACCCTAGTGTTTTTTTCATCCATTTCATCGGAAGGAGGGAAGATAATAGAAAAAAAGACAGAATCATTCAAACATTGTAGTTCCAACAACGCTTGGCTCACAGAATCACATAGTTCAGCCACATGCATCTATCACCACCCGCTGGGAGGCCCTGTTGTATTGGAAGATATGGTAAAGGAATCTTCCTGCTGGTTCCCACCTTCCACCCTCCTTCAGCTGATGGTCTTGTCCTCTACAATGTGAAACAACAACCATAAACCATTAGTGAGAAGCCAGCCCTCCGAATCCATTCTGACTTTCGAACATGAATCGCCTCCACCCTGAACGTCTCGGTTTCTCCAATGATTCTTTCAATTATCCGAGATTTGAACACCAAAATATTCCTGGCGAGGGAAACTGCAAAAAGGGGAATATGTTCTTGCCTTCCTTCTTACGATATTCCTGCCTCAAATACATCTAACTACATCATCATTAGTAGGAATACAGATCACTCAGTCTGGTGAAGATGAAATGTTGCCTTCACTGAGAACACAGATCTGTTGTTAGATATAGACATTGTGCCAAATACAGCAGAAACTGGACAGATCGTGAAGCTAAAATCTGGGCATTCATGTTGCTTCAATGGAGCTTAATACATTAACAATCTCTTAAATCATGGCAGGGCATATGCCTCATGCATAATTATCTCACAGCATCCCTTGAAAGACCTCTGACAATTCCTCTCACGTTGGCTTGTGAGAAAATCTCCAGAGAGGTTTGGAGAATCTCTGCAGCTCATCATGCACATGGGACACTGTTGTTTCTGAGCTTCCATGGTGCTGGGAGCAGATTTTGTTTTTGAATGTGGCTGCGAAACATGCACTCTGTTTTCATAGAATCCCGAAATTGAGGAAACAGGTTTTCGACTCAATGGGCCCATTCCCACCTTCAGAAGAGTAACACACCGAGATGCAGTCTGCTGTCCTACAAACTTACATTTCTCCTGGCTAATGCATCTACCCTACAAATCCTTGAGCTCTATGGAATATTTAGCAAGGCCAATTCACCTAACCTGCACATTTTTGATCTGTGGGAGGAAACCGCAAAACCCAGAGGAAACCCACGCAGACACTGGGAATTGAGTGTATGCAGGTGCTGCCAGAGCTGCTGAGTTGCTCTGGATATTTCCCATTTTATTTATCCCAGAGCCAGAAAGTTGTGTTTCAAATTCCACTCATTACAGAGGCTTGTCCCAACATGTCCAGCTGATGAATGACCCTGTGCCATGGATAGAGCAATGGCAGTCGCCCCTCCCATAATCCAACGTGACTGTGAAAGACTTTTGTCTCTCAGCTCGTGTTGTGGCTCACAAGGAAGTGCGAAATTCCCTCGGGGGCTGGGATGGAACCAGCCTCTATTCCAAACGCAGAGCTTAATGTGCATAGGATTCTGGATTCCCCTTCCTCCTTCCATGCAAGCCAGGAGGGAGAGGTTTGATTTAGACTGCAGGAGAGATGGGAACATGTTTTTCAGTCTCAACGCTAAAGTTATGTCCCCAATGTTGCACACAACACCGTGTATTTCTTTTTATGCTTTTCTGTCCCCATTCCTTCAGCCCTCCTGTCAAAGATGTAAATCCCCAACAAGAGCCAACAGTCACCAATGACCAATGTCTATACTCTGAAAACGCTGACCCCAGTGTGTTGCCCATCCAGATCAGAAAGACAATTTCCTTCCACATTCATTCGGTGAATTTGGCTGAGCCAAAACTTTACGTGTTCGGATGGATCTCCCTGTATTTACGCGTTTTAAAATGAGCATGAAGCACTCACTTTGAGTTGCACTGTTCGATGTTGGGATGAATTACGGCAATAGGTTGTTCCATCAGATACCACATGCAGAACTTGCCTGTCAAAACTCTGCAAATTTTGTCAGAACAAACCAACCGAGGCAGCGCTCACTATGGATTTCAAGTTTCTTCCGGTTCCTTTTCTTATGAGCTTGGCCAGACCATTCACAATATTCTTAAGCATGCAGCCACAGACCATAAGTTTGCAATTTGCTTCGGTACGTGTGCAGTAAAATTTACCCGGATTAAGAGAACTACGTTGAGTACTACATTTTAAAGCAGACAAAAATGTATTCACAACATTACACAACGAACCAGAAAGAACAGATTAAATACGTCCTACAGAACCACCCTATCCAACTCAACTAAATTATGCTGTTCCAAATATTCACAACAGTCCCAATAAGCAAACTCACATTAAAAATCGATATAATTAGAACACATGCTTACAGATTGAAGTTGAATGACAGAAAAGAGAGAGAGTTTCCACACAGCTCCTTGTTCAACTTCCAACCAGTTCAAGAATGAACTAAAACTGCTTAGCTCAGCTCAGCTATCTACAGATCTGACCACTCTCCTTCCATTAATCAGGTCAGTTCCAGAACATGACCAATTTGGCCTGAAGTCTGATCTGTTTTCATATAAACTGAAAGCCTCTCAAAATCATTTTAATCTCTGTACCAAATCAGACTGATCGAAACCCGGCCTGGTTTATTGCCCTCTGTAAAAGAAAATCAAGGCCAGAGTCTTCTTGAGCCACGAAACAGTTTTGACGAATAAAGAAGGGTAGCTTTCTGACACCTACCCACTTACAAAATGAACCATCAACTTTCGAAGATGGCTTCATTTTTAACCTTTCACAGCACGGTTAGTCTGAACACATAAAAATACACTTTACTAAGTATAAACATGCAAACATGCACAACCGTATTCAAATTCAGGCCGTGATGCACTTCCTTGTCTCATCCGAGTCTTAATAATGCATCAGAAATCATATTTTCGCGAGTTGTCACATGCACAATTCTGAACTTGAATCGCTTCTAACAACACCATTAAAAAAGTCTGGAATTTTGACCTTACATCTTTCCAAAAATGTGCATTTGTTGTGATTTGTGTGTACAATTGTCTCAGATAACTTCAGATGCTAAACTTGCTGTTTTCACTCTCTGGTCTTCCACAGGGATTGGCTACATATCAGGCAGTGGATTTTTGATTTCGTCCAAAACAGTTACCTCTCTAAGGGCATCATAGGTTTGCTCAAATCTTAACGGTCCTATCCACCTGTCAAAATTACTCTATTTGAACCTTTCATCCTCCATGTAGGTTTACCCATTCTCCCTCCTTCGATTCCTAAGGCGTTGTACACAGGCTTCTGTTAGAAACTCTTATGCACTTAAAATGTTTTTTTTCACCTCCTCATAATCCACAGATACCTCTACTGATCGGGATGCGCACAGCTCACTCTCCCTACCTGCATGTTTTGTCTGGACCAGCAAGAACCACATTGCCACTGGCCAATGCATTTTGAAAGCCACCTTTTCAAATGAGATGAAAAAGGTTTCCGCATTCTTCTCATTGAGTTTAGGCAATGCATGTACATGCGTAAACAGTTTCTCATTCGGGTTCTTACTACTAGGGGCTTGTTCATCCCCACTCTCTTCCTCACTAAGCGGACACTCAAACTTTATCTCCAACCTTGAACTCTAATTTTCCTTTTCAACTGTCAATGTTTGAATTTCAAAAACTTTCTGTTTCTCTCTCTTTTACGTTATCTTCTGCTTTTAATCGTAACTAAAACTGTTTCATTTCTGTTCACTGTTCCTTATCTCTTGCCTCTATCTCAAGTTGCCTCATTTGCAATTGAATTACTGCTATGTCGGTAGATACTATTGGTTTCTCCAGCTAGTTGGAATGCTGAACTTCTGCTGGAATTATCTCTCCTTTCTGCACAGAAGCATGCAGTTCCAATTCCAGCTTCTCTGTTAACTCTTGCAACTCGGTCTTATTCACTTTTTTCAAAACTCCCAAAGTCACTGCATCGACATCTTGAAAACTTCTGGCTACTGAAAGATCCATTACTATCATAAGCGTTGTCTACCCAACCAAGCCAACAACCAAAATGAAGCCACAGCAGCTACCACTCGCTGTTTAACATCCCGCAAAGAGTCCACAATCTCGTACAGAATAGACCAGACGACTCAAAATATTCTTAAACAGGCAGCCTCAGGCCATAAGTTTGCAAATTACAGTGAAAATTGACAGGAGGAAGTCAGACAGGTTGATTGCTAGATTTTAAAACAGATAAGAATGTATTCACACAATTACACAATAAAGCACAAAGAACAGAACAACGAATCTCTACAGAACTCAACCTATCCAACTCGAATTAATTGTACTGTTCCAAATATACACAACAGTCCCAATCAGCAAAATCTCTTTTAAAAACCAGGATAAATGGAACACGTGCTAACAGGTTGAAGTTGATGTCAGAAAAGAGAGAGAGTTTCCACACAGTTCCCAGTTGATCTTCCAACCAATTCAAGACTGAACTAAAATTGCTCATCTCATCTCAGCTAGCTGGAGAGCTGAACACTCCCCTTTCACTATGCAGGCCACTTCTAAAACATGACCACTTTAGCCTGAAGTGTCATCAGTTAGCATGTAAAGAAAAGACCACTCTAAAACATTTTCATTTCTGTACCAAACCAGAGTGATCGGACTCCGGCCCGGTTTATTGCCTCTCTAAAGATAATAAAAGACAGAGTCTTCTTCAGCTGAGGCACAGCTTTTTGGGAAAAAAAAGACAATAGTTCTAACACTTTGCTGATTTTCTGTTTTTCTTTCAATCGACACTTAATATTGACACAAAGAAAGGCATTAGTAGAACAGATTATGCCATCATGAACGTGTGTTTATTTTGTGACCTTACTGTGCATCTAGCTCTTTTACAGCTCCAGCAGTTTCACACCTCACTGGCAATTCATTTCTCTCCCAAGTAACAGTAGGAAAGTTTCACCTTTTGTTTCTTAGTTTTCACATTGCTCCTTACCTCCACCGGTCACTCCTTTTTTCATGTGATTGTATCTCTCTTTCTCTTCATAACTATGTGAGTTTCTCCCCATACGTGTCTCTACTTATGTCGTAGGCCTCTCTTTCAGTCTCTCTCCCTATCTCCTTCGTCCTGCTTCCACACCATTTTCCTGGATGATTTTCATTATAAATCCCTTTCTGTATCCTAATGTTTCATGAGTTAAATCTCTGTCTGCTTCCCCATCTTTCCCTCATGTTGTCTCTCCCTCTCTCTTTCCCTGATACATTCAACAGCCTCGGATATTTAAATAGTCATTTTATTTTATTCACTTGTGGATCTAGTATATACCATGATTAGTAATTGCCCCAGGAAAAGGGAGTGCCTTCTTGAACTTATGTGTTCCATGTTTTGCACGTCAGTTCCATAGTGCCATTACAAAAGAATATCCAAGCTTTCAACCAAGCAAACATGAAGCAACAGCGAAATATTTTCAAGTCAGGATAGTGAATGCGTTGGAAGGGCACGTGCAGGAGGCGGTGTTCCACTTGTCCTTCCACATTCAAATGTTCATAGTTTTGGAAGATGCTGTCTGAGGATGTTTGGAGAAGGTATGCAATGCGTTTTGTAGTTGGGATATATTGCTTCTAACGGGCCTTGAAGGTGGAGGGAGGGTTTCCCTGTGAATGGCAAAGAAAAATATTAACTGTTTTGTTTTCACAGATGGTGCCAGATCTGCAGAGTTCTCCAACAATATCACATTTTGTTTGTCCCTCAGCCTTCAAAAGCGTTCTTATTCATATACTCATTCAAATGCCTTTTAAGTGTTATCTTCTTACAAGCTTCCACGCCTTCGTCTGGCTGCACATTCCAAAATTTTCAATAAAGTAGCCAAAAACGCCTGTCAGCCACAGTTCGATTCTTACTTCACTTGTATTTCCCTCTAACATGTTGCATTTGGGGGATAATTTCCATCAAGTTTACACCGCAGTTAGAACTCAGATCAATTGATCTTGTGTTATTCCTCTTTAGTAATAATCTCCAGTCAGTCGATCCTGCACGTCACCTGCATTCCTCCAAATGTCGTTTCTGGGAAAGTACGTGATTGTCTTTCTTCTGTCTTGGTCATTGTTCCCTCATGATACGGAGCTACAATATGCCTAAAAGCGTCCAAACCTCACCACATTCCCAGACAGATTTTAACAATCTCCTTGCACCCAATCACTTCCATCGAAGGAAATAATCGTGTGACATGTCAGCTGCTCATGTCATCCAGCCAACGGGTTATTCAGTCATCTCCAGGTGATTCAGTCATGTCAGAAATTTAAATTCTGACAGAAGGCGTGATATCGGCTGCTTTTCTGTAAAGCTATGCAGTTTTCGAAACGTCCCTCTATTAGAACTTAATTGGAGCAATGTGCACTTTCCTGGTAACCATGTCACTAAGTTCAAACATATCTGACGACTGTGCAAAATTCTGATGAACATATTCCTCAGTCTGATCATACGTGGAGCATTATGCACTGTTCTGTTCTCTTCGTCCTTCAATAACCACGCTTCGAGTACTATGCACATTTCCAATCCTGATGTATTGAGATGAGATCATACTGGAAGCTATGTGCACTGTTCTGATCATCAAATTCGTCTGTTACTCTATACCTGGAGTACTGTACACTCTTCTGGTCATTATATCCCTCGGTAAGATCTAATTGGGCACACTGGACTTTATTTTGATAACCAATAACCCTCACTTCGACCATATGTGGAACACTGTAGGCATTTCTTGGCTCTATGTCACTTACGTATGGAGTCATTGAGTCCTTCAGCATGAAGACATGCCCATTGGCTCAAACTGGTCCATGCTGGCCAAAATGTTCACCTAAGATAAACCCATTTGCCGGCACTAGACTTATATCCTTTGAAATATTTCTTATTCATGGAGAAAGTGAGGTCTGCAGATGCTGGAGATCAAAGTTGAAACTTTATTGCTGGAACAGCACAGCAGGTCAGGCAGCATCCAGGGAACAGGAGATTCGACGTTTCGGGCACAGGCCCTTCTTCAGGAAGTTGGTCAGATGCCCTTCAATGTTGCTCATGTACCTGTCTCAACTACCTCGAAGTTATACCACACTTGGAACCCTCTGCATAGTTTTAATCTCCATGTCTCTAAGGTAGACCACTCTGGTAAGAATTTACACTGTTCTATTAATCAAATACCCCTGTTCAGCCATACTAGGAGCACCGTGCACAGTCTGTTTTTGTGCCCGAGTCTACTGACCATTTTATTAATTGAGACTTCCTTTCCTTTCTCATTTAATCTATTGAAATGTGAGGATGATGAAAGGATCTGCAGAGAAGAAGGCTGTCTTGCGCATGAGATTGCCCACAGAAGAAGGTTGTCATGCAAATAACATTATACACACGAGGAGTTGTTCCTTCAATGCCATCTGCTCTTTTTTTATATGATTCAAAAAGTGCAATATTCCCAACTTTGAGACTCATCTGAATTTCGACTAATGCGAGCTGTAATTTTTATAGTTCAGTCTCTGCTTGACTCTCTAAATATAACTATCCATTGTCCCGTTGATTTCCAAAAGATGACAACACATCTTACTGCATTAACACCACTTCTTGACCATCATTAGGTTTTGCACTGGGATAAGTGTACACGCATACTATCAGGCGAAATGGACAGGTCAGAAAACGGTAGGGACACATTGCCATCATGGAACTCCATTATTATCTACTCAGATAATGTCACTGATTCCTCTATTGCTGTCCCTGACGTTGTCTGTCTCTTTGTCTCTGCTTCACCTCCTGTTTTTCTCGACTCTTGCTTCCCACCTCCCTCTTCCAGTTTCCTTGTTAATTGTGCCTCAGCATTGCGTCTCCAGCTGTTTTTATCGTCAAAAGTCTCTGTTCCTTACATTCCCCCTATGTCTCTGTTTCCCACCTTTTATTCTCCCTTTGTGATTTCCCATCTCTTCGCCTCTCCTTTCATTTCACACTTTGTTTCACCTGGACAGTTTCTTCCTTTGTATTTTGTACTTTTTCTTTTCTCAGATATTTATCCTTATTTGTTTTACCTCATCGCCGTTCCTTTACCCGCTTCTCTCCCTCTCTTATTGTTCCTTCGGTTTTTCTTTCGCTGTTTCTCCCCATTTCCATTCCTCTTTTGTTCCTTCTCTGTTTCTCACTCTTTTTACTTTGCCTCCTGTTTCTGCTCAGGTATTTTCTATCTGCTTCTCCTTCGGTGTTTCAAATCATCCCTATTGGGATTTTATTCAGCCCATTGAGCCCACACTGACCCTCTGATGCTCACAAACACCTCACAAATACCTGCCTAAATTTCCATCTTGTTTCCGCATCAGTTGTGCTAGTGATCATGGTCAAACGACCTAGCCTGCACAACTTTGGACTGTGGCAGGACACTGGAACACACAGAGTAAACCCACACAAAGATGTAAACTGCATACAGGCAGTCACCCAAGTTTGAACTCAATCTCAGGTCCCTGCCAATGTGAGGCAAAATTACTAACCACTGTTCAGTCCCTGTCTTCTTCTGTTCCGTTCCATATTCTCCTTATCCCTTCATGTTCCTTCTTCTAACTTGTTTCCTCTCTCATTCTCTGCCCCATCTTCTCCCTCCCTGATTTCTGCCCTGTGTCTCCCTGTCCAATGCTTCACATCTGTCTACCCCTCCCTCTGTTGTTCACCTTGTTGTGACATCATAGTAACTGTCATGCAAACCAAAGCAGCATCCCTATCCCTGAATCACTTCACATTAAAAGTAAGACATTCAATGATTTTCAAAGAGCTGAAATCTCAAACATTTCCTGATATTTTCCAGATTGCCGTTCCTTCCTCAAAACATCAATAATCCTTCAACTGAGGATAAGACTGAAAAGAGGAGAACTCAAAACAGCTTCCATTCCAGCAGCTTCCACGCGCACAGCCTTCTGCCCAAACTCAAGAATAAACTCTTTCAAAAGGCAAATGTCATGTTTTTCTGTGAATGAATGGCTATTCCAGTCTATCATTGATTGACCCAACCAAGGTCCAAACAACTGTTATTCTCTGAGCAACGCATCCTCATGCCAAAATGTGAATAGTGTTCCAGAAGCAGCAATTAACCTGCAAATATCTATCCAGGACAGTTCGTGCAAACAAATGTATTTCCTTCTTCCTACCAAATACAAGCTGCTCCTCAAAGATCAACTTTCACTCCAGGTTCTACAATAGATTTGCGAAAAATAGAAGTTACAAATGGAAGTCCCAGCAACAAGCATATTCTCAATCTAAACCTCACCCATTTACCTGCCCCGGGCGCATATCCCTGCAAATCTTTCCTATTCGTGGACTTTCCCAAATGACTTTTAAATGTTGTAATGGTACCTACATCCATTACTTTCTCAGGAAGTTCATTCTACAAACTAACCGCTCTCTGTGTTAAAAAAGACTCTGTTTATATTCTGAATGCCCCATGTCTCATTTTAAAGTTGTATCCCCAGACTTGAAATTCCCATCATCATGAAATGGCATCCATCAAATAATATGACGTCATGGTAGTGGTCCAATTATCAGCATAGTATGCGTCAATTGGACGACCCCTTCTCCGAATTTGCATGTTTCTGGTCTTTCGCTCTCTGCCTGTGTGAATTTCTCTCTGTTTGCCAGTCTATCTGTTTGGTTGCCTGACTCTCCAGGAGAGGACCAGACCTGGTCATGTGAAAGGGTGGAGCAGGAGTCATGGGCCGAATGGTTTATGCATGTTACTATTTTATGTGTTTTGGATTCTCTCTCTCTCTGTGTTTGTGTGGGTGTATCTCTCTGTCATTTTGTCTCTGTCTTTCTTTCTAAGGGAAAATGATCAGCAAAAGTCATATTGAATGGGCCCAGTGGCGGAGGTCTTACACTAGTTTACGAATTTCTGTGTTTGGTCTCTCTGCCTGTTTCTCTCGTTCGATGAAGAGGATGTTGCCAAGACCAGTCGACAAGAGTTAGAAGAAAAGTATTGCCAAGGTCGGACTTTATTCTTTGGAAGGTAGGTGAATGAGGGGTGATCTTATTGAGAGGTGTTAATGAGTGCATTTGTATTCTTACCCAGGGTTGGGTAAACTAGTGGGCATCGGATTCAGGTGAGAAGGGAAAGATTTATAAAAGAACCGATGGGCAACCTCTTCACCCAGAAAGTGGTGCATATGTGAAATGGGATGCAAGAGAAAATGCTCCAGGCAGGTGCAGCATCAATATTTTAAAAAGCATTGGGATATGTCCATGGATGGGAAGGAGTGGAAGAATACGGACTAAATGCAGGCAATTGAATCTATCTGAGTGGGCACCATAGTCTGCATGGATCATTTGCGGCCCCAAGGATGTGTTTCCATTCTGTGTTACTCTGTGACTCTATCTTAAGAAGATCAACCATGATCAGGGCAAATGGTGGAACAGACCTGATTGGCTGACTAACCAGTTTCTGTTCCCCCTTTCGATCTTTGCATGCAAATATCACAGGAGGCACTGTCAGATGGTGTACTCACGGGATCTGGAGGATTACTGGTAAGAATAGGCCTGAGTGGAGTGAAGCCTGGAATCCGGCTCAGCCACCATCTCCTGGGAAAGCGGGTACTATACTTTCACTGTGCCAGCCAGCTACTCGACAAGACCCACTCACACGCCCACAGGTCGTGGCGACTGGCCTGTGTGGATGACATGCCTCCGTGGCAATGGGACAGTTCTGGACAGAGACATGGCCATGAATCCAAGGATGAGGAAGAATATACTTTTCCTCTTCCTGTCAGCTCCTCCAAGCCGGGAGAGTACAGAGGACAGACGGAATTTTGCACCGTTTACAATCCTACTTCCACAGGAATGGTCTCCAAGAACCTCACATTAAGAGGCAAGTAAAAAGCGGTGACCTCCAAACTGGTAACTGGAAGAGAGCAGTAAAAACAGTCTGTCAATATCGGCAAAGAGTCCCAACACCTTTCTATCTCTTACTTTGTTTTTGTCTTGTTCACAGACTCTCAATACTTTTCTACTTCTCTCTCACACTTCCTCTGCCGCCTCACACACTCTATCTTACTCTCACTTACTGTCTTCCTATTTTCTTGCTTACTCACTCTGTCGCTCTCTTTATCTCTTTTATTTTTCCCTGTACTCGTGTCTCTCTATCTCACAACTTCTCATCATTCTCACTCTCTCGCTACCCCACTTTGTGCCTTACTCCTTTCCTATGTCCTGTCTGTCTGCATTACACTCCATCATTTCTCTCACACATCCTCTCATTCCTTCTATTTCCATTGATATATTGTTCAATCTGTGTTTGTCTTTCACTCTGTCTCTCTGTCACTTTTTCTGTCATTTTCACTTCGTCTGTATCTTGGATGATTTCTATTTACACCTCATTCTCTCCCCTCTCTCAGTCTCTTGTCATCCTTATATACATTGTCTCTCATTCTGTGTCGTCTCAGTCTCACTTACCGTGTAACAACATGTCGTACTGTCTGTCACTTGCCGCCTCTCACTCCTACTGCCTCACTTGTATCTGCGACGTTCTCTGCCAATGGCTCTTCCCCTCTCCTTTCTTATTCTCTCCAATTTTCTGCCACTCTTTCCCTGTCTGTCGCGCTCTCTGTTTCACTATCCGTCCCTCTCTGCCTCTCTCACTCTCTCTCCATTCGTCTCTGCCGCTGACATGTGCACACTTCACTTATCCCAATTTCCGTCTCTGTCTCTGTCTCTCTCACTCTCTCGTTGTAGCTGCCTGGTTTCTTTGTCTATTGTCTTCACAACTATTTTTAGATTTTGATTCCGGATTCTGCTCCCCTTGTATATTTTCCAGCAGTTTTTCCTATGAAACACATTCCTCACTCACACGGTGAATGAAATCCGCTGCTTCATCTTCTTTACTCTAAAGTGACAGGGCGATGTCTGCTGATTTGTCTTGGGTGGTGCTTTTCGACGCGTGAATATTGTGAGGAACGATTCTGTGCAAGGTCCGTCCGAACCCCTTGGAGCTGAGTAGTTCTGGACCGAACAGACCCACAACAAGACGATTAGAACACCCTCTTTCCTGGTATGAAGGATCACCACCGGCTGAATCCATGGCCGCTCGAAATCAGTAAATTGTGCACCCACTCTTTGATACATCCTAGGCTTTCATCGGCACACTGCATCAGCATTTAGAGATTCTGTGCAAATTTCATCACCTCCTTCACTGGGTTCAACTGATGTTCGTTTTCACAATCTCAACGGGCTACAGGGAGATGGCTATTCGAAGCTTTATATTTAGAATCCCTATGGTGTCGAAGCAGAATAGTGAATGGCCTGATCAGAGTGGATATTGAGAAGATGTGTTCATTGGCACGAGAGAATAGGATATTAAAGCACAGCTTGAGGGTAAATGGAAGATCTTTAAGAATAGTGATAAGGAGAAACGTCTTCAGCCAGTGAGTGGGGAACGTATGCTGCACTATCTTACTCTGTTTCTATATCACTGCTTGTCTACCTTTCACTCCCTCATTTCTTTCATTCATTTTCCTTTTATCAATATGTTGCTCAATCTGTGTTTGATCTTCACTCTATCTTTTCTTCAGTTTTTTTCTGTCACTCTCATTCTGACTGCCTCTATATATACTTTTCTCTCACTGTCTCACTGTCGCTTGTCACCCTTGCTCACATTGTCCCACTCACTTTCTCTCATCTCAGTTTTACTCGGTGAAATAAACTGAATCAATCTCTTTCACTTTCCGCCTCTCACTCTCTCTGTCTCCCTTGTATCTGTGACTTTGTGTGCATCTCATACTCTCACACACTCGTTGCTCACTCTGTCTTGCTCTCTGTCTTCCCTTCTCTGTCAGTCGTGCTCTCTATTTCGTTGTCCTTGCTACTCCACCTCGGTCACTCTCTCTACATTCGTATCTCTGCCGCTCAAAGACAATCTTATTTGCTCTCAATCTCTCTCTCTTTCTCTCTCTCTCTCTCTCTCACACACACACACACACACACAGACACACGCACACTCACACACACACGCGCACAACACACACACACACACACATACACACACACACACATA
>NW_025214297.1:1903-9046 GCF_004010195.1 Chiloscyllium plagiosum | reverse complement strand
GGAGGTGTGCTAGAGATCTTTGGGAGAGTTAAATCTAGGCAAGCAGGAGTGGTGAAAACAGCACCATGGAGCAATTTTGCAGTAGGCAGTGATGCACTAGATACAGCTTGCAGAGGGTCTGTGAATAGGGACAGGCGCTAGATTGTGCAAAGGTGCAGTCAGTGTGATGCGTTGAAATGTGTCTACTTTAATACAAGAAGCATCAAGAATGAGCGTTCAGAACTCCAAATCTGGATCAATACTTGGAACTGTCATTTCGTGCCCATTACGGATAATTGAATACCAAAGAGGCAGGAATAGTTGTTGGATGTTCCACCGTTTAGATGTTTCAAAACGAATTGGGTGTGTAGGGAGGAAAAGAAATGGAGGATTGGCAAAGCTAATCAGCGATAATATTATAACTGCACAAAGGAAGATCGTCGATGAGGGTTTGTTTCCAGAGTCACTATGGGTGGAAGTCAGCAACTTTCAAATCAATATCCCAGTAACAGGGAGGAAGGGAGTGGTCAGAAAATGGGTAAGATGCATTGATTGTCGTCACACTGCAGGGTTTGTTCCTGTGTTGTACTCGGAAAGAGGTTTACCAGAATGTCGCTTGGATCGGAGATGATGAGTCAACAAAAGCCTTTTGACAAATTTGGATGATTTGTCCTCGAGGTTTGATGCTGAGAGGCGATCTGAAAGAAGTATATAAAACACTCAAGTTTGCAATGTTGCTTCATATCGGGCACAGGGGAAAATGTTTGAGACTGTTTGTTTCTACAAAGAAGGTGGTAGATGTCCGGAATACACTGCCACGGAAGTGGTAAAATTGGATATAATAGCAAAGGTAACAGGCAATTAGACAGACGGATGAACATGTCAACTGTATAGCGATCTTGACCATGTGAAGGTAGATGGTATTATAGTAGAGTAGTACACTGATCGTCACAGACATGCCGGCGGAAGGGTTTGTTCCTGTGTTGTACATTTCGCTGGAGAATTTTAGCTTCGGAGAGAGGCTGGACTAAACAGAACATTTTTCTTTAGAGCAAAGACCGTATTGGGCAGACATGTTTCATGTGAACAAGTTTTTGGGGAGAACGGGCAGAGCGAGCAGAAAACAGCTGCTCCCTTGAGTCCAATAAGAGGACACAAATAGAAATTGAAAGGACTTGAAGATAGTCTCCTAGGTTCTCGTATTCTCTGCTCCAACAGACACAAATAGAAGCTCGCAGGCAATGTCATTGGCTCATTGTCCACTCTTCACTTCGGGGAAGGGGAGCGTGCTTTTGCGCACAGAGGGATGCTTGTATATCTCCAATACATCACTCTCCGACCACAAAGACTGGAAAGAAAATTGGGAGTTGCACTGGGAAGGAGACAAAATGCACACGTCATGTTGGCCTACCAGCAGGAGAACGTCAGTTGCATCACTTCTGAACCACACTGGTCAAACACAAAGGGAAATATCTACCAGGCTTGGCTTACATCATGAGGTGAACGAACCACTGAGTAGGCAGAAAACAAATAAAAACTTCCAATGTACAATAGCGACTTATCGGTCTGGGACACTGCCAGGGGTACTATGTGTGGTCACCCGAACACACCAAATAGGAACCAGAGCAGGCCAATCAGCAATTCCAGTTTAATACAATTCAATTCAATGAGATTATGACCAACTGAAATAGCTGGCAAAGTTCAGCAGATTTGGCAGCATTTGTAATGGGAAATCAGTGTCACCTTTTCGATTCAAGTGATCCTTCCTCAGAACTAAGAAAGGCACCACAGTTCTGTGGAACGGTAGTTCGCCCCGAATCTTTAAATCTGATACGGATCCACAAATGCTACCAGACTGCTGAACTTTTCCGGGAATTGCTGTTTTACTTTCTGATTTACAGCATTCCCAGTTCTTTGGTTTTCTATGCAAAAAGGTCGTGGCTGATTCTTTTGGAAGTCAACTATGCTGTCTTACGTATTCGCTGAGCAATTTCCACCTGTCAATGATCGACAATATGTCGACATCAGCATGAAAGCAAAATCTAATCTATTTGCAACCCTTAACTTTTGAGAAAGGGAATTCCAAGCACTCACAACGTTTTAAATGGGCACCTCCTTCCTCTAAAGTAATCGATGTCTATTTCTTGAATATGGACTATGCACTCACAACTTGGATGAGAAAGTAAATCGACAATTAGTAAGTTTGCAAATGACTCGAATTCCATAGTGTTGTTGATCGTGAGGAAGATAATCTCAGTTTTGAGTTTGATAATGCTCATTTGTTCAATTCGCAGATCTATGGCAGATAAAATTTAATCCCAAAAAGTGTGAGCTGATGCTTTTTTGAAGTCTAATAGGGTACGGATGTACACAATGTATGTTAGGCCCCCGGACGTATTGAGGAACGATGGAAACTTGGTGTGCAAGTTAGTAGGTCTCCGAAGATGTGAACGCCTGTAGACAGGGTTACACGAAGGGCAGACGTATTGATTTCACTTTTAAGTCATTAGAAATTGGAAGCAAGGAAGTCTGCTTACAAAATTATAAATCATTGCATCAACCATAGTGGGAATACTGAGTGTAGCTCTGCTCACCACACTAGTGGAAAGTCCTGCTTCCACTTCAGGCATAAAAGACGAGATTCAGCATGATGTTACCTGGGATGGAAGTTCTCAGTTATGACAAGTGACTGGGAAGGTTGATTTTGTTCTCCTTGGAGCCCAGAATACTGAGGAGGAATGGGAAATTATGAGGCGTATAGATTATGAAAATCTCTTTCCCAAGAGTGCCATGTCTAAGAACAGAGTGCATACGTTTCATAGGTGCAGCAGTTGATCCAAAATAGAATGTGCTGCCTGACGGCTTGGTGAAGGCATTTGCGACATTCCATTTGAAAGAAAGGCCAACATTCCATTCGCAGTCAGTGACAACGCTGACGAAGTGGATCTGTCTTCACGTGCAGCAGCAGACGAGGTCAAGATCATAATTACGTTGTGAGTCTGGAGTTAAATATAGGGACAAGGCAGGCCAGTAGTACGCACAGCGCTGTGCCTATGGTTTTGATTGAAGGGATGAGAAGGTCTGTATTTATCGCATAGCTGTTATCATTAAGTCACGAAGTATAGACAGAGTAGGTTAATGCAACTGTGGTTCTGGATTCACAAATACACCCAGACCTGTTGGTAAAAGCAATGCTGTCATCATAAGTAGAGGCATAGCAGATCAACAGCAACTATAGTGCTGTGTGTCTGAGGTCGCATGCAGAGCCAGAGCATGTCAGTTATAACAATAGTGCTGTGGGTTCGCAGTGACATGTATACTCTCAGCAGGTCAATAATAACCAGATTGCTGTGTACCTAGAGACACCTTTGGAGGCAGAGCAGAGAATAGAAACCAAGGTACTGTGGAGCTGGAGTTTAATGCAGAGATAGCACAAGTAAATGAGAACCACAGTACATTTAACCAGGAGTCATATGAAGAGACACAGCATGTCAGTGGCAAGGACATTACGGAAGTTCTGGTGTCACATGTAGAAAGAGACAAGGCCAGTGCTTAACACAATGTTTTGTGTCTGAAGCTACGTACAGAGTCAGATAGGACTCTGATAAGCACATGTCGAGTAAAAGCAGATCAGGCAATACGACAGTGCTATTGGCCAAGAGTCACATGCAGTTGTAGAACAGTTGAGTGCTAACCGCAGTGCTGGAGGTTTTCAGTCATCAGGAGAGAGCATGTCAGGTTAACCACAGAGCTGTGCGTCTGGAGACAGAGTAGGTCAGGGGAAACACAGTGCTTCTCTCTGAAGTTACTTGCCGAGACATTGACAACAATATTGTAATAGATGAATGGAAAGCAAGGAAAGCAATGTAAGGGACATATGGATGACGAGGGAAGTTCTGAATTGAGTGAAAGGGAAAAAAGAAGCATACGTAGGTTTTAGGATTTATAAATTGGAAAAAGCCGATGAAGAATATAAGGAAGGCAGGAAGGTACTAAAGCAGGGGTTTAGAGGAGCAAGAAAGAGCCATGACATGCCTTAGGCAAGCAGAGTAAAGGGAAGTTCCAAGACATTCGAAGCTAACATTGAAACCAGGAGCATACCGAGGAAGAAAATGGACCACACAGGGATAATGGGGGGAACCTGTGCTTGGATGCGGAGGTTATGGATGAGATACTGATGAATATTTTGCTTCGGCAGTCACCCATTAAAAGGACATGGTGGAGATTGAAATATGTGCAGAGTATACAGATATGGCAGGGCGCAGTGAGATCAAGAAAGATGTGGTTTTGAACCTCTTGAGAAACATTAACATGGATAAGTTGCCAGGGCTTGAAAGTATCTCCTTACAGTTAATTGAGAGAGGGAAGAGAAATGTTTGTTGCGGCTTGGAACAAGAGCTTTGTGTCATCGCTAACCACGTAAGAGATCCGGGACGACTGGCGAATAGCTATTCTTTTTCCTTTATTCAAGCAGGGAAATAGGGATAATACAGGAAACTATAGGCCAGTCAGTCTCACAATGGTGTTTCAGAAGATTTTGGAGAGAATTCTGTGGAATAGGATTTAAATACATTTGGAAACGAATGGCCTGATTAGGGGCAGTTAACATGCGTTCGTGCAGTACAGGTCATGTTTTTCTGACCTAATTGTCTTTTTGAGCAGGTCACAAAGATGATCGATAAGGGTAGAGCAGAGTATTTTGCTTACATGGATTTTAGTAAGTGATTTGAAAAGACACCACCTGGTGGACTCATGCAGAATCTTAAGATGTATGGGATCCAAGGTGACGTGGCCGCGTGGATACACTTTTGGGTTATCCAAATAAGGAAGAGGATGACTGTAGAAGGGTATTTGTTTTCTGTAGGTCCGTGACTAATGGTTGTCCACAAAGGTTCTTACTGGGACCTCTGCGAAATCTGATAGATATAAATGATTTGGTTTGACATGCAGATGGAGAGCCATAATATATCACTCGTATTCACAATGCTGCCGGTCCAGTGTCATCGAATCACCGACATGTGTAGCAGGGAAACAGGACCTTTAGTCCAACTACCCCATTATTTCCCATTTGACACTTATCTCTCTCAAAGTTTCCTGCTCATATGCCCACCCAGATACTTTTAAAATGTTGTAACTGTTGCAGTGTTTATCACGTCTGCTGGCAGGACATTTCATGCATACACCATGTACTGTGTGAAAAAATGTCGCCCCTCACGCCCCTTTTAACAATTTTCCCTCTCACTCTTAAGCAAATGCTCTCCAGGTTTGGACTCCTCTACTGTCGGGGAAAGGTATGAACTTTGCAACTCATCCATGCCCCTCATGATTTTGTAAACTTTTATAAGGTCACCCATCGGCTCCAGGGAATAGAAACAACAGCTTGCTGAGGCTCTCCCTGAAGCTCAACCCCTCAAAACTTGGCAAATTTCTTCCAAATCCTTTGTGTTACGGGCAGAGTTGTAAGTCTGGAATCAAATGCAGAAAAAGCGTGGACCAGTGGTAACTATAAGTGCTGTGGACTGGTGTCTCGTGTAGATAGATATCAGGTCATTGGGAACAACTGTGCTTTGGGCCTGCTCTCAAATGTAGAGACAGGATAGGTCAATGGCAACCACGGTGCTTTTAGTCTGGAGTTACATATTGAGACAAAGAAAGTCATTGGTAATCACCATGTTTTGTGCCTCGAGTCACATGCAGATAGAAAGTAGGTTATTTCAAAGCGAAATTACGTCGGCCATACGGCATATATTGAGGCAGAATAGATTAATAGAACACCCAGTGCTTTCTGCCTGTCGTTACATAGCAGGTCATTCATAACAGTGCTGTGAGTCTGTCGTCAAATATAGATAAACGCAGGTTGGATTAAACACATTGCTGTGGGTCTGATTCGAATGCGGATGCAGAGCAGGTAAGCGGTAACCACAGCGCTGTGTGTCAGGACGCGGATGTAGAGAGGGAGCAGGTCAGTGGTAACCACAAGCCCGTGGGTCTGGAGTTACAGGTAGAGACAGCAAGTTAATAATAACCACACTCTTGTGCTTCTGGAGTCTCATGTAGAGACAGCGACGATCGGTGTTGCCCACAGTGCTATGGGTTTGGAGTTAAAAGCAGAGATAATGCAGATTGTGGTGACCATAATGCAGTTGGCCTGGAATTATATGCAGCAGTTCAGTGGTCGATACTGTTCTGTGGGTCTGGAGTCGAATGAAGAGACAGTGTAAATGAGAATATTTACAGTGCTGGTGTTCTGGAGTCACAGGTAGAGGTAGAGTAGATGAGTGTGAAATAGAGTGCTCTGAATCTGGATTCACATACGTGTCCTGAGCAGATCAGTGATAACCACAGTGTTTTTGTTCTGAAGGCAAATGCACAGAGAGAGCAGATCATGGGAAAATATTATGCTTTTTTTATGATACTGCAGAGAAAAACACACAGAACCTATCCATAAAACTCAATAACACCATTCTTGGCAACATTCTTATCAATACTTTCTGGTATCCAAACATCACGGTGTCTCAGTGGTTAGCATTGCCGTATCACAATGCCAGGAACCAGCGTTTGATTACAACCTTGGGCAACTTTCCGTGTGGAGTTAGCACATTCCGCCTCTGCCTGGGCTCCCCCAGCTGCTCCCGTTTCCTCGCACAATCTGAAGATTAGGTGAATTGGCCATGCTAAGATGTCCGTAGTGTTCAGTGATATGTTGGTTAGGTTCATTAGTTCATGGAAATGTGGATTAATAGGGGAGGGGAATGCTTCTTGTTGGGTTACTCCTCAGATGCTCAGTCTAGACGTGTTGATGCAAGGAATCTATTTCCTCACTGTAGGGATTACTTGAATCTATGATGTTGTGGGTCTGGTGTAAGACACAGTGCAGACCAGCAGTATCAAGAGTGCAGTGGATTGCAGTCAGGTGTAGAGAATAAGGAGGTGAGTGGTAACCAAGGTGCTGTGAATCTGGATTCAAAAGCAGAGACAGACCAAGTCGTTGGTAATCATAATGCAGTCTACCTTGAGGCAGACATGGAGACAGAGCACATCGGTGGTAACCAAAGTACTGTGCATCTCAGGTCACATACAGAGACAGAACAGATCTTTTGGAAGCACAGCTTTGTGTCACATACTGAGATACAGTAGGTCAATGGTATGCAGAGGGTTGCAAAT
>NW_025214297.1:0-1485 GCF_004010195.1 Chiloscyllium plagiosum | reverse complement strand
TTACCTTTTGAGGAGACCTGTATTTTCTGGAATTGAGAAGGTGAAGAGGTGACCTGATTGATGCCGTCAATATATGACCAGTAAAAGACTGTGAATATAAAGATATTATGATATAGAACCATCGAGTTCATGTCGACCCCCTAAAGAGCTTCAAGACCAGATGAAATTCTTATCCTCCCCCTTTTAGCCTTGATTCACCAAGTCTAATTTAACTAAACTGCGACATCTTTGGAATGTGCGAGACAACTGGATAAATCAGAGGAAACCCAACAGAGATGAGGTGAAAGTACAAACTCTGCACAGGCAGCATGCAGTTGTGGAACAGAGCCTCAGCCCTGGTGCTGTGAGACGGGAATGCGAACCACTGATGCATTGTGCTGTTCAGTGAAGGAAATCGCAATGTGGGAAACTTACCTTGATATGGTACAACATAATATTTCATAATATAACATGATATAATATAATATAAAGCAATGTTAATTAATATATTGCTCCAGTTTTGACCTCCTTAAGTGAGAAAGTGCAACGAAGGCTTACGAAACAGATTCCTGGGCTGGAGTGACTGATGCACAAAGTGAGGAATGATCGGTTTTGAATTTATTTTTTCTTTCCGTTCTTCCCTAGCACCCAGGTTTTGCATGTGCAGTTGCGAGACACAACGAAAAACAACAGGTGCATAAACCCTTATTCATCTTCCACCAGCAGGAAGGAAGGAAGCACCATAGGGGCTAGTGACAAAAAGTGCCCTTAGCGCCAAAGAGCAATGTTCCATGATCAAAACGATGAAGGGGAGAGCAGGGATAAAATCAAAATAGAGTAATAGGGGAGAAATAAAACAACTCCACTCCCAGCTGTGCCCGCCTGTCCCTGAAAATTTCGAGGATATTGGTAGGCAACGTGTGCTCCTTATTCAGGGATATCCGGACTCAAACGTGACCACTTAAGACGGGGAGGCAATCGGTCAGAACGGCCCCCTCCAAGTCCTGCTGCCTCGACCTGTTTATGACCAGTTTGCACAGGCCCAGTAGCAGACCCACGAGGAGTTCCTCTGAACTATCCTTTTCTATTGGCACTGTGTGCCCAAAGACCAGGAGCGTGGGGCTTACGTATAACGAAAAGCAGAGGAGAACCTTTTCAAGAAACTCAAAATGAAACACCCCACATATCATTGGTCCTGAACGCCCCGACACCACAGAACAAGCATTTGGGCTGGAAGTCCGTCAACCATCGCAATCTTCACCTAAGCCTGTGCCCTCTGATCCTGGTCTCTCATGTTAAATGGAACATCTTCCCTCATCCACTCTATCGAGGCCTTTCAGTATTCTGTATGTTTCAATTTGCTCATCCTTCATCCTTCGAGATTCTAGCGGACCACATTCCTAAAACTTTCCTCATACGTTAAGTCTTTCATTCCTGGGAGTATTGTCGCGCGTCCTACAGACCCACTCGCGAACCAGCACATCCTTCCTGAGAAATAAGCCCAAA
>NW_025214296.1:39914-41282 GCF_004010195.1 Chiloscyllium plagiosum | reverse complement strand
GTAGGCCAGACAAGGTTGGAATGTCAGATGTCCTTCCCTAAAGGAGCAAAGTGAACCTGATGAGTTTTTACAACTGATCAACAATGCTTTTATGGAGACCACACCAATGTCTTGTACAGCCACAACATGACACCCCAACTCCTACTCTCAATGCTTTGCCATATGAAGGTAACCTTCACAAACAGCTGCTTCACCAGCCTGTCTACCAGTGTCGCCACTCTCAAGGAATTGTGTATCTGCACCCCTGGGTCACTGACTGACAACACGACTCAGGGCCCAAACATTAACTGTACAAGTCCCATCTTGGTTTGTTTCACCATAATGGAACGCTTCACATTTTTCTAATTAAACTCCATCTGCTATTCTTCAGCTCAGTATCCCAGCAGTACTGTTCATCCTGTTCTATCACAGATAACCTCGTTCACTGTCCACTTTACCAGCAATTCCAGTGTCACCCAAAAAACTTACCAGGAGACCAATATCCCATCCAAACCATTTATCCAAATGACAAACAACAGTGGACCCACTACACCGCTGGTCACATGCCTCCAGTCAGAAAAAACAACATGTCTCCCACCACCCTCTGACTCCGACCATCAAGCCAATTTTGCATCTAGTTCTCTCGCTCCTCCGGAATGCCGTATCCCTTTACAATGATCTAGGCTTATTACTCAGTTTACCACCTGGAACGTAGAACACGGAACAATAAAGTACAAGACCGTTCGGCCATGATGCCATGCCAACCTTTTATCCGTCTGTGAGATCAAATTAACCTATACACCCTTCATTTTACTGCCATCCATGTGCCTATCCAAGAGTCCATTAAATGTCCCTCATGTATCTGAGTCTCCTACCACCGCTGGCAGTGCATTCCAACCACGCAACTCTCTTTGTGTAAAGAACCTATCTCTGAAATTTCTCCTTACCCATCCACCAATCACCTCAAAATTATTTATGCCCACTGACAATAGCCATTTATGCCATGGTATAAAGAAGTCTCTCACTATTCACACTATCCATGTCTCACATCATCTTGTTCACCTCTACCAAGTCGGCCATCACCCTTCTTCACTTCAATTACAAAAGGCTTACCTCCTTGAACCTTTCTTCATAAGACATCCTCTCCAGCATAGGCAGCGTTCTGGTAAATCTCCAATTTACCCTCCCTCAAGCTGCCTCCCTGTAATGAGGGGATCAAAACTGAACACAATATTCCAAGTGGGGTCTAACCATGGCTCTATAGAGGTGCAGCATAACCTCACACTTGAAAACTCAATCCCCCAGCAATTGAAAGGCAACACAACATATTCCTTCTCAACAACCCTATCAGCTTAGATGGCAACTTTGAGGGATAGATGGATGTGGAAC